>NW_004443989.1:1673046-1684702 GCF_000243295.1 Trichechus manatus latirostris | reverse complement strand
CATGTGAACATACATGAATATACATCATACATACATACATGCCCTCTGATCAACATGTTTGGAAGTCAGGAGGAAGTTCTCCACTAGAAAGGAGAGAGAAAAGTTTTAAAATTATTTCCATTCTACCTCCTTGAAAATTAAAAAAAAGAGAGACAGAGAAAATGGAATCTTTGGCTTTGAAATTCATGACAAGATCAAAGACTATAATGTACATAGATTTTTCAAGGTATACATTATTAATAACACAAGCAAACACATAACTAATCAATAGCATGGTCAAGAAATGATAAGCGCGTGTCTCTGCTGCTCTGTGCATAACACCATGCAGGGCAGGGATCAGGTTCTCTCTCTGAGATCTGTTTACCTGGGCATTACACACACCTGATCATTCCCTGGCCATGCTATGATGGTGGGATTGTTTAGTACAGAAGGAAGAAAAGGGAAATAAAGAAAAAGAGGAACAGCTTAAACCTGCCCCATGTGCCAAAGTGTCTTTCCTATGAAATGAGGTCACTGACATCTGATGCATTTACAATGTTGTACAACCACCTCTATCTAGTTCCAAAACATTTTCAGCATCCCAAAAGGAAATGCTGTACCCATTAAGCAGTGACTACAGCTCAGCTTTTCACCAGCCCCTGACAACTACACATTTGCTTTCTGTCTCTAAGGATTTACCAATTCTGGGCATTTCATGTAAATGGAATCATACAATATGTGACCTTTTGTGTCTGGGGCACTAACCTCTTTTAATTTAAAAACAAACACAGGCCATCTGAACTCAAATCTGATTCTAAAGATCAGTTCTTTAGAAAAAAAGTACATGATAGACACAAAACTTTAAGAAATATAAATTGTGTACACTACTGGTGTCCTTTGATGACAGGTATGATTTACCAGGGCAAATAAAATGAAGCATGCCAACTGAGCATTTACATGGGGAGCTTCTTACCAAAACAGATTGTGTAGGTGGAAAATATTACTACATTCCTGAAAAGTGTGCTAAATGAACAGAACATGGGTTTTCCCAGGTTATTAGTGAAAACACAAGTTATTCAGGGATATTGCCTGTCTAAGACTTTAAGGGCTGCAGTGACAAAATACCACAAAGGGGGTGGCTTTAGAGAACATATATTATTTTCTCAGATTTGGAGGCTAGAAGTCCTAATTCACGCTGTCGGCCGAGTTATGCTGTCTCTCTGCCAGCTCTAAGGAGATATCCTTCCTTGACCCCTTCAGTTTCCAGTAGCCTGGGTGTTTCCTGGCATTCCTGGGCTTAAAGACAGTTTCTTTCTCACATGGTATCTTCCCCTGTGTGTGATTCTGTTTCCATGTCTGTCCTTCTCTCTTTTTAAGACACCAGTCATACAGGATTAGGACTCACGCTACTGTTTTTGATGTCTTTAACTGATAATATCTACAAAGACAAACTCTATTTCCCCAAACAAGATCATATTCACAGGTACAGGGGTTAAGGCTTCAACCTAACTTTTAGGGGGACACAGTTCAATCCATAACATTGCCCCAATCTTTGAGTGTAGAATCGTGGGATAAAAGATGGTTCTTTAACAGATCTTCCCATGGGGCTACTGCAGGAGATAAAGAAAAAGGCTGAGTAATTTTTAGGTGGCTTCCAATATGGATTACTCATCCACCTTTGAAATGCAAATTTTTATAATTCTACTTTTTTTCTTTCCCTAATCTTAATCATTACTTTTTGAGGGTCCAACCACATGTCCCCAAGTCAGGTGGAGAGCTGCAGTGTCCATGTCTCCAACAAGGGGGCCCTTATAGAAATGATGGGTGGAGAGGAGGGGAGCAGCACTGCCAGGCCTTTAGAGAAATGAGGCCTCCCAGGAACAATGGGGCAGGTAGGGGACACATTCAAAATGGGGCTGCACCTCTGTACTTTCAGAAAGAGTGGGAAGTGCAGACAGGTCTGGCATCAAATCCTGCTCCTTGCCTCTGATGTGACCTCTAAAATGTAGCTTTATCATATAGAAAATGGGGATAACTAGTAGAATTGATTAAATGAGATATGAGCACATAGCAAGCACTCAATAAATTTTAGTCATTTGGGCACTACTATTCCTATCCAGTTACTCAGTCACATTGCCTGCTGTGGAACATAGGAAACAGTGAACATGGACTTTTCCAAGTTTGAAAAAGAAAGAACTCACAGCATGCTGGCTAGGCTCTCAGTTAACTCACTCACCCTCCCTCCCTCTCTTTGAATTCTGTTTCTCTTTAGCTATGCCAGCGTGTTCCTTCGCCACAATAATAAGTAACAAGCCTTACTTCTCAGCATTCCTTATGCCACATCTCTCTGAGATACGTTAGACAGAGCTTTCCCAGGCCTTTACCAAGCTTTCATTGATGTGGGTGTGCTCCAATCAGCTTCATCTCCACAACAGGTCATTGCCTATGCATCCTAGATCTGATCTCCAAACCAACAAGCTGAGATTTCAGTTCTACTGAAGAGGACCTTAATGCAATGGTAGCTCCATCAGCATTACAAGTTAAACACGACTGTCCTAGGGCCCAAAGGTGGATACTGGAAAAATTAGGAAGTTTGACTCACCCTTTTATATCACCCAGGTGACCATCTGCAAACAGGGCCCCTTTATAAAACACTGTCTTAAACTATGCAGTCATAAACCTTAACTAACCTAACACTCGTCAGCTCTGGGGTGAAGTAAGCGTTAGAACTGCCCAAGTTTTATGCATCAGGGTGGGAACCTATGACAAGGCTTTGGCCACAGATCCTTCTGCTGCAGAATCACAAAACATGTATTGAAAACCTACTCTGTGCCATATTAGTGAGATGTGTCCACACACATCACCTCATTAACTCCTCTCATTTCTCTCTCCCAGGCATCCTACCAAGTCCTAACTCACTAAAACAATGCAAATCACCATCACCTATATTTATCAGTTATGGCAGCTGCTCCGGGACATGGACAATGCTGGATAGCTTCTCCTGTTTTGAGTTTAAAGAATAATTATGTTGCAAGGCATGAAAAAGTCTCCGGCCACATGTAAATTTGCATTGCTCACCTTGTTTTTCAAGCATCTCATTAAGCATCATATGAGAATTCCTGCAATAGCCTTCACCACGGACACCATCTACACATACCTGGAAGAGCCCCTCAAACAAGTGCATTGCATTTATATGTCCCTGTGCATTCTGGAAAACACCAATCTCTAGTGTATAATTCCTCACTGCTGCATATGTTTTCTTTCATGTGTTTGTCCTGGCCCGGCAAGCCCAAATCTGTTACCGTGAAGACTGAATTGCAGTGGGCTATGGATTTGACACAAGGCAAATACCTCCCCTCTCCTTAGCAAAGACAAATAAAACAAAAGTTCAACAAGCCTCCAAGCCAGTGTGCATAAATGTCACTGTGCCTGGGAAGAGGGGAGACCAGAGGACAGGTATGAAACTGCAGCCCTCCCAGGGCGGTGGGAAAAGGTTAGCAGCGTGTTCCAAGGGGGGCAACTACTAGTGCACAAGACGAGTAGCAGTGACTGGGCAAGACCCTGGGAAGCAGTCACAGTTGGGATGTTCTGGGCCATGGCTGTCCAGGCACCCGTGCCTGGTTTCTCAGAGCTAATCAAGGGGAGCGTCACCAGTCCAGACGGCAGGGCAAGTTTACAACAACTGACAGTAACTACAACAGACGCCAGTTTGTATTAAGATGTTATTGCACCTTTCCAGTTCTAATCACCAATTATGACTCTATTACTCCTACTTGGCAGTTCATCTGCTCCTGCCTCCGCTAAGGGCGACTTGGAGACGGACCTCTGATCTCCCGGTTCCAGTCCAGTGAGCGCTCAGCATGGCGGCTGTCATCCACAGACACTGAAGAGGTAAGACATTGCTTGGGCTGAGATAACTCTACCTGACCTTACAACAATTTACTAAGGAAATACCTGCTTAATAGCAGTGTGAGTGCAGTTTCCTTTATGCTCACAACGGCACTGCAAATTAGCGACAACAGGATAAATCTATGGCCGGCTCACTAGACACTTCATTAAATCACTGTTCCCTTGCCTTGTAGCGTGCTAATAGAATCACAGCCCTCGTTAGCTACTGAATAAAAGATCAATCACAGACTCTGAAAGCCCTTGCTACCAGCTTCCAGAGGAAACAAGGAAGAGGAAAAAAGAGAGAGAGAGATATTTAGGATCATCACTGAGATTCTGAATGGCCTCCCTGCAAGTTGCTTAAATTACCTTTTCCACAACTGACTCCAAAGGCAATACTCAGAGGAACTTGTTAAGCCCGCTTTCAAGAGCAGCACTCTGATATATGTCTGCTAGACCCTGGTCAAAAGTTCATAATGTGCATATGTAAAAAGGTACTAAATTGCCTGAGGGCTAAAACCAGAGGAGTTTAATTGTAGCAAAATGGTGAAAATGGTCTGTTGAGGGTCCTTCTATTGGGATACTGCTGGCTCTGGCTGATTGAAGTACGGAACATAAAAGCCTTACAACAATATTTCCTTAAATGCTGGGGAAACTGCCAGCAGTTGGTATTGCATGAATGTTGTGGTTAAAGAAAAACATTTTCCTCCCCTAAAATAAAGAGTATTAAGAACTGCTCCAGCCCATAATTCTAAAGCATGACTGAAAAAGGGAGGGCTCAATGATAATAAATAAGGTATAATTCATAGGGCATGACCAATCTCCTCGCAGTGTATTTTTACATGGGGTACATTGAAGGTATTCAGGCATGACCTATAAGGGGTTTTGGACTGTGAATGGCTGTGATTTTGAAAACAGCTTTGCGCCGAAATAACAGCTGCTTCTGGCTGCCTTATTCATCACTGGGTCAGACATACCCACGCGGGGAACCTTGTAACGGGAACTGCTTGTCTTGTCCTGAGTTCTTCTTTCATAAAATAAGATCACGAGTCCCACCTACACACATTCAGCTTGTTTGGATGGGGTTCTCTTACCCAGAATTCTCTAACTTCTGCAAATACACTCCCACATTCTTTTCATTTTTTTTTTTTTCCAGGCCTTACTAATTTGTTCTTCATTTGGATAAACGACAATGAAAGGGTAGTGGATGGTGACTCAGAGTGCTGCAATGGCCTGTGTTAAATATGGGGCACCCAGGAGACACTAAAATTTGGTAGGTGGGCTCTCTGATTTAAAAGAAGTATTTGTGAAAGTTAAAGTCAGTCTTCATGGATAGTGAAATATGTACCCAAGGGTTATTTAAAATCAGGTTTTTAAAAACATCAAACGTGGAATTCTACGTGTTTGTTGTGGCACTAGTTTAACATGAAGGCAACACAGCAGTGACTGCGTAGTATACCAACCACTGCCATTGCGTCTGGACTCAGACATACCAGTGATCATAAAGATGGCACAGGACTGGGCAATGTTTTCCTCTGTTGTACAAGGCGTGACCATGAGTTGGAGTAGACTCCACAGCAACCACCACCACCACCAACAACAACCTTGCAACCGATGCCCACTACTGAGGTATGAAACTCAGACAATAGCATCGGTTACACCTGTGGTGGGAACTTGGCGAATGAGACTGGCAATACTCATGTCCCTACTGACATCTAGGAGGCCTTTCTCCTCAGCGTTATTCCCCAAGGAAAATATTTCCGAACTTGCAGTGAGATACAAATGATGCTTGCTCATACAATGAATAAATTAAAAAGTCAACTGAAATAAAGCACCTATTTAATGTTTTCTGCCACCAGGATTGCTGAAGGATGGCTCCACCTTGTAAAGTCAATCCTTGCTATGCCATCTGGATTGGTCCAGAATATACTGCATACCATATTTAAAAAGGGGACAAGTCCATTGTTTAGTTCTTCAAAAGCAACAACGTAACAGGTCATTGGATGTGTCTTTTATACACCATGCTGGTTTTCTCTTTCAGAAACTGCAAATTTGAGTTATTCAGGTTGATGGTCTACAGAAGGAGCAGGCAGTTGCAGGACAATTAATCCAGTGCTGATCTCTGCTATATTCCTGGTTAGGGGTAGAGAAATCTGTGCACTCCAAGTACAAGGATTTGGGGAAGAAAGGAGAGAAAGGATCCAGGAAAGAAAACACTGAAAGATGGATTATTAAACTGTAAACAACTAAGAAATATACAAAGCACACACAGCCCCATTGCACTCAGCATGTCAGAAATGGCGGCCCACTAATAGTCTCCATTCTTGATCCCCTGTAGGCCTCAAGGGCTGAACTGGGCATCCTTACTATGTGCCCTTCTGACTTCTACAGCCCAGCTTCCAGAACACAGGGGAGCAGGCCAGCTCCTTTGGCCATAATATTGTGTTCAACCCATGGTGCCAGACCCACAACACCATGCTCAGGCCTAGAGTCAGTGGTGGAGCCGCAGCATCCGTGGCGTGCTCTGGGATGATGTGCACAGAGAAGCAGTGCGGTGCAGTGGGCAGGGCACGGATGTGTGAGTCAGACACTCAGCTCTGCCACTTACTCAGAGCCTCGGTTTCCTCATCTGTAAAATGGGCATAATAATTGAAACCTCAAAATGTTTGTGTGGGAAGTAAAGTAAGAAGAATGATATATAAAAAACACCTGGCCCTTTCATATGAAAAATCCACCAAACCAAAAAACAAATCCAGTGCCATTGAGTCGATTCCAACTAATAGTAACTTTATAGGACAGAGCAAAACTGTCCCACAGGGTTTCCAAGGCTGTAAATTTTTACGGAAGCAGACTGTCACATCTTTCTCTCACAGAGCAGCTGGTGGGTTTGACATGCTGACCTTTGGGTTAGAAGCTGAGTGCTTTAACCACTGCACCATCAGGGCTCCTTATGAAAGATCCAGAGCAGGCAAATCCATAGACAGAAAGCAGATTAGTGTTTGCCAAAGGATGGGGGAGACAGGGAATGGGGTGTTCTGGGGTAATGAAAATGTTTTGAAACTAGAGAGGTGGTGGTGGTTACTGGACATTGTGAATGTGTTAAGAGCCACTTAAGTGTACTCTTTAAAATGGCTAATTGAATATTATGCGAATTTTGATTCAGTTAAAAAATAAAAACCTGGCCCATTGCCTTGCACTCAAAAAATGTCTCTTCTTACCCTCCAGACCCACCTGTGTAACTATGAATGCGACCTAAATGAGGCTCAAATGAGAACACTACAGACATGGCCAGTCTCCCATACGGCTGTGTTCTTCAATCCAATTTCAATGAAAACCCCTGTGGACTACATGGAAGGAAGTGTATTCCAAGGATGACTTAATCTATCTGATATTGTTGGCCAATTTTAAGAGAGTCAATTAATATGAGAACGAACGTGACTTATTCTAATAAGTGCATATTTAAAGGCATGTTTACAAGCTGATTACAAAAGCCTAGCAAAAAGGATGAACTTGATATTTGCAACTCATTGCTTATGTCCTAAGCCAGCTTCTTAGAAACAAACAGAAGACCTAAAAGGCCAACTTCAGAACACACAAGATGACTTTTACTTTCTTTCCAGGTTACTGACACTACACCTGTGTGATATGCATTTCCATTTCAACTTTGCTGCAAGAGGCCAGCTATCTGACCCCATCCCCATCCCAGCTCCCTACATGACAAGTAAGAATTAAATTCATACAAAAAATCACAAAGAATATGCTAAGTGATAGCAGAGAGATCAAAGTCAAGAGGGTAAAATGACATCCAGGGAAATGATGACACTGAGTTGAATTCCCACTGAAAACACTGCAGTTTCATACCATGTGTAAAAGTGTGTACTAAAATACCCTAAAAATAATAATAATAAACTATCTCTGATTTTAAAACTATCAGCAAAATCTCCCATCACCCACAGGTCCAACTGCTGTGTGGTTTGGTTATATGTGCACTAGAGAAAAACAGCCTGCTGTGGGGTTACCGGCCTGGGAAGCACAAAACCTGACTTTATGAATATTCTGTGTCATCTGCATACTCGGGGGTCCCTGTGTTTAACTCTCTGCAGATCACAGGAGCCTGGAGTCCTGCAAGTCAGTGGTTTCCAGCTGAGCAAGTTAAGGCAGCAACTACATTTGATTAATTCAGAGAAAGAAAAGAGAGCCAAAGTGTACCGTCAGAACTTTTCTGTGAGAAAATTACCTTGGATTTACATAAGGGAAGCAATTAGATATTTCTCTATCTTTCAAAAAAGTTTTTGTTTTCTTTTGCTTTCTTGTATTGCCTGACTGTGTGTGTCCATAAAAATACGTGTACAGGGCAGACAGATGTCTTGGATGATGGAAAATCTACCTATGAAACTCTAAGCCCTATCACTCCCATCCCCAACACAACACCCAAAGACCCTCAATACCAGCCCTGATTAGAGGTACAGAAGTTGTGGCTTTTTCCCCTGGATACCAGAAATTACTAAGACTGAGAGTAAAGACTTTCAAAATGAATATGGCTTCCAGAGCGCTGAACAATGGTCTCTACGGGCATTAAAGAAACCCAAGTGCTAAACGTTAGATTGATTTAACTAACAGAAAGGGCAAAATAAGGTGTAAGTTAATCAAAGATGGCTCTGGGATGTTCCAAAACTAGTTTAGAAGAGTCCTGCTTTGGACCAATGGGTTTGGGGAGGGGCCATTTCACTACACACTATTTCTCAGAACTGCAAGACTGAGTCTTGTGATTTTTTTTCCGTTGCAATATCAAGTAGGCCTCCAGGCTGAATGTGGATGCAAACACATCATTGATATTATTTTTTAAATGCTTAACTGTATTTAAACTAGAAAATGATTTCCAAGAATATCCACTGCTGAATCAACAGCCTTTAATAATGGCTCATGCAAATGCAGAAAGTAAAAAGCCATTAATGCCTGATAGCTTACAATTCAGCCATGCACCACAAACACATCTATATACAGATTTTAAAGAAAAAATAAGGAAAGGCAAGAATAAACGAAATGGTAAATAGCACACCGGACTTCAGTGGTTGGGAAGACAGAGGAAGAGGAAGAGAAGGAGAAAGAGAGGAAGGAAAGGAGGAGAAGAAAGAGAAAGAAGATGAAGAAGAACAGAGGAGGAGGAGGAGGAGGAGGAAGCTGCTTCTCAGGATGGAATCCTGGACCTTCATATCCCTTTTCATTCAAAAGGCACAGATTATTAACTAACTGACACGATGCTTAACTCCTAGGCCACCTTGAAATATCCAGTTATGTAAGAAAAATACATTCATTCAAACTACTAGAGACACCACATCAGTTAAAACATGAAATAGGGAAGGTCTCACAGTACAGTGAAAAGGGCATCAGGTCAGGTTGAGAAGCTGTTAAGAGTTCACACTTTCTTTCAGTGTGAACTTGGAACAGTCTCTTAATATTTCAGGGTTCAGTTTCTTAATCTGCAAAATTATGGGCTTGACCTAGACAAGCTCTAAGGTGACAACAAATTCTGGCCATCTGAGACAGAAAGGGAGCCTCAGCTCATCCTACCATGCAAGGCGCTTGCAGATCAGCTCTTCCAAAGGCATCTGAGGGCCTCCATTTTGATACTGTAATTCATTAGTTTATTAATATAAGCCCTCTAGGTTATAATTAACAGGAGAACTAACCTGGAAAAACTTCAAGTAGTCACGTAAGTGAAGTAAATTAAATGCCGAAGTGACATGGGAAATGGAGATTGTTGGAAATGAAAGGGTTTGTTTGTTTTTCTTTCCTCCCCAGGCCCAATAAGGTTGTACTAATCATTCCATCGCCTATTTTTTTTTTTTAAATCTTCTACCACCCTCAAGCCACACACAAATGAAACACAGCGCCACCTATTGGCAGCCTCCAGTACTCATATGAATTTATATATGTATTCCTGTACGTGTATACATACAAAAATACAGATAATATATTTTTTAACGTTAGATTGAATTTTCTAGTACAAATGCTAAAAAATTAGTTGATTTATAGTTTTTTATATCTTGTATAATAATATAATTTAAAATGGCCATATGTGGTATAAATGTGAGTTTAAGAGAATAAATGCATGTTTAAGTCAAACGATGCTATATCAATAAAGCCAGTAACCAGCTGCCACTGAGTTGTCTCTGACTCACGGTGATCCCATGTGTGTCTTAGTAGAACTGTGTTCCACAGGGTTTTCAATGGCTAATATTTTGGAAGTAGGCTGCCAGGCCTTTCTTCCTAGGTACCTCTGGGTGCACTTGAACTTTCAACCTTCCAGTTAGCAGCTGATAGCATTAGCCAACTGCACCACCCAGGGACTTCATATCAATGAAACAAAACAACTGGCAGGGAATGGGGGAGAATGGAATACATACTGAAACAGAGTGCGTAGGCCAGGTTCAGTGGGGTCAAGCTCTGCACCCTTCATCTCCAGGGGATTCAGTTTCCTCATCCAGAAACAAAGGGATGTGGCCTGCAGCACTGAGAGTTGGGTAAGTCCCAAGGCCAGTGAAAGTCAAGTTCATGTTAGGTTTCTGTGGCCCCCAACAAACATTGTAAAGGCCGAGAGTCCTATAAGAATAGCCATTGAGATTTCCTGAAAGAAAGCTTGAAATTTGGGAATAAAAAAATAGTGAGTGTAAAAAAAAAAAAAAAATCAAGAAAAAGAGTTTTTGTGTCTTCACCCACCAACTTTGGCAGACTTCACCTTCACCTGTTCAGGACAAATGTGTAAGTCACAAAGCAGTGATTGCACAGTGACATACACAAAGTAGTCTGAAAGAACCAAGAGAACAAGTAGCATATCTGGACTGAATAGAAAAAGCTTTTTGTTATTTTATTCAAAGTGGTGAAATGGCATATTTGCAGGGGAGCTTTTGCTGCCCCTAGATAATCCTGCTCTGAAAGAGACACTATGTGAGATCTGAGGAAGGCAACTGGAAAGCCTTATTAATGAGGACAACAGTATTAAAACAAACAAAAAAGGGTGCAGACGCGCACACAATCAGAGATAATGTTACCAGTCAGTCTGAACACATGCCAACTCCCTTAAATGCACAGCCGATTAAAACCTCAGGATAGGCACATACTGTATGACATTTCAACATCACAGACCATCCTTCTAGTGGCCTTGTTTAACACAAGGCTTGCAGAAATGCTGCCAGTTCACAAGGGGATGTGCCTCTTCCCTGCTCAAACAATGAAAGTAACTTTATAAGGGTGATCTGTCAGCAGTTGTGTGCCAATTTGATAGTTCCGTCATCAGATGGCATTGCAAATTTCATTAAGTATTTTAAATCATGTTAACATGGTTAATGTTGGTATTCACTAAAAGGCCACAGTATATAAATTATGAATGGCCATGATAATTTTTATACACGTTATCGAAGTGACGTGTGGATATTCTAAATATTCTTGGCTTATGATGTCTTACATCATTAGTTGAATGTCAACAATAAAAAGATGTATCAAGATGTTTTGGAGATGCCTGAAATCCATAATTTTAGTAATTATTGACAGGAAAACAAACAACGTATCTATCTGAAGAAAAAATATGTTAAATTATATTAAGATATAGTCCCATATTAGCTCTATTAAATATCCTTGAGGCAAGAATTTAATGCCGTTGCTAAAAAAAAAAGGAAAAAAAATACCAGACAGGATTTTTTTTATTTTTTATTTTATTGTTGTACTTTAAGTGAAAGTTTACAATTCAAGTTAGTCTCTCATACAAAAATTTATACATACATTGTTATGT
>NW_004443989.1:1596829-1672946 GCF_000243295.1 Trichechus manatus latirostris | reverse complement strand
TTTAAGTGAAAGTTTACAATTCAAGTTAGTCTCTCATACAAAAATTTATACATACATTGTTATGTGACCCTAATTGCTCTCCCTATAATGTCACAGCACACTCCTCCTTTCCACCCCGGATTTCCTGTGTCCATTCAACCAGCTCCTGACCCTCTCTGCCTTCTCATCTCACCTCCAGACAGGAGCTGCCCATTGAGTCTCACGTATCTACTTGAGCTAAGATACACACTCTTCAAGAGTTATCATTTTATGTCCTGTAATCCAGTCTAATCTTTTGGACAGGATACTATTTTTTTAAGCACTACATAAAACTTACATATCAGCTATTTTCCTTTACTTATTTGTTAGTTTGTTTATACACACAAATATATGTATATGCATATCAACAAATTCATCCACAAATGCGTATATGTCATAGGTATCCCTGCCCCTTGATTTCCCATATTCAGTAAATACCTCAAGTTATTTCTATTTCTACTTCTGCAACATCAGGGGTATCATTTCTCTTGTCTTCCTGTCCCCAATGCTATGTATAGACTCAAAAAATTTCTAAATGGTCACCTCTTTCAGCTTACACATTGGTCTCGATGCTAAAAATGTCTGCCTCTTCCCAACCTGTTTTCTTGCTGCCATGAGAACGATCTTTCTGAAACTCATACACAACCTGGAGCCAACAGAGGCCATGGGATTCAGAGCCACAGGATTCCAGTCCACTGAAACAACTTTAACACCAACTCCACTACCTTTTAGTTTTGGGGTCTCGAGCACATTATTTATTCCCTCCAAGTTCTCTTGATAATAACAAGGAATGTCAATCTCAAAGCATAAATAGATAAGGAATATAGCACAGGTCCTAGCATATTGTAAAACCAAAAACCAAACCAATTCCAATTTATAGCGACCCTACAGGTCAGAGAAGAACTGCCCCACAGGGTTTCTAAGGCTGTAAATGTTTACGGAAGCAGACTGCCACTTCGTTCTCCCTCAGAGCGGCTGGTGGGCCTAAGTCACTGACCTTTCTTTTGGTTAGCAGCTGAGCGCTTAACAACTGTACCACCGGGGCTCCATATATAAATATATATATTACATATATGTTATATATGTGATACATGTGTATATATGCCCACACATTATAATATACACAGACACATGCATTTTACACATACACATACATGCATAGGTATACATTATTGGGGAGACCTGGTGGCACAATGGTTAAGCGCTCAGCTGCTAACCAAAAGGTTGGCAGTTCAAATCTACCAGCCCCTCCTCGGAAACCCTATGGGGCAGTTCTACATAGGGTTGCTATGAGTCAGAATCAACTCAACTGCAACGGGTTTGGTTTGATTTTAGTGTACATTATCTGATTGTGACATAAAAAAACTCTGAGTAGTGGTCAAAAAGTATGAAAGGCATTGTCCTAGAGTAATGTAAGACATTTTGATCTGTCATTTGCTATTTGCTCTGCCTCAACATAGAAAGGTATCCAAAGTCATCCTAGTCACTGAAGTTTGGGAAAGAACTGGATTAGCAAAAGCTCACAGACGAATCTTGAATAACTAAGAAACCCTAGAATATTGAAGTGGACTTGCTGAGGATTTCCTTACGTATTAGCTAAGAAATGAAGATTTGGTCTTTTATCAAATTAAGAACATGTAATTCTGGTTGAAATAAAAATTCTGCAACAAAAACGATACATGATGAATTTTATTTGCAAAATCTAAAAGTGTGGACTTGGCAGAAATAATGTCCACAAAAGAAAACTCACAACGCCAAAAGCTCTAAACTTTGGTATGTAAAGAAAACAGATGAATGAAATGTTCATCTTAAAATATATATGGAAAAAATTCATTCTTGTGATAAGGTTCAATAAAAAAAAAAAATCAGAAACAGTTTAACCATCTTCGTACTACCTAAAAACTTGATCAAGCAATTTAATTGACTTAATGGAATTCACCCTGTATTATACTTCCACGAAAAACATTGATCACTGTTGGTATAGTTCTGATTAAAATGTTTTATTCATAAACATAGAATTAAAAAAATAAAATCCTCAGGATCAAAATGGCAGAGCTGAAATAACTGGCTTAATACCTCCGCACACACACATACAACAGATTTTCTAAATGCATATTGCCTATCTGCACGATGTATCTTTGACAAGTCCATTTATTGAGTACTTACTGTATGCAAGAGTTCAGAGGCACTGCTATTGCTAGCTGCTGTTGTTTTTGTAAATCATCTTAAATGAAATGAATAAGAAATAAATACATTTTCTATAAATATATATTTAAGATATAAATAGCTCCTTGGTAACAGTACAGGGCATAGAGGAAAAATAGTAGTCGAGAATAGAAAAAGAACAAAAAAGAAATGCATATGTATTTACCAGATCCTTGAAGAACTGTGAAAATACACACACACACACACACACACACACACACAAAACCATACATAACTGAATAAAAGATTTGCCATCTGGCATGTTTCTTGATAGCAATCAATTACTAGTATTATATGAATCATAAACCAAAAAATAAAAATAAACCTGTTGCCATTGATTCGATTCCAACTCATAGCGACCCTATAGGACAGAGCAGAACTGCTCTATGGAGTTTCCAAGGAGTGTCTGGTGGATTCGAACTGCTGACCTTTGGTAAGCAGTCGAGCTCTTAACCACAGCAACACTAGGAGGAAAAAAGTTGAAAAACGGTGTAAGCTTTTAAAAATTCTGAAGACCGTATGGTTTTATTAAAACATCCATTTTTCAAAAGGTATTGCATAATCGCTTTTGTTAAGTATGGACAATATAGAAACATGTCTGAAAATACAGACCAAGATAAAGTTGTATTTGGTCTGGAATTATTAAGAGATTCTGTGAGGTATGTCTGTACTTGAACTTAAATCACCTTATTAATTTATATTTGACCTGCCTCCAGAAAAGGGGTCTAAGGTGACTTAAAGAAAGAACAGGCATAGAATAAGATGCATAAAATGTACGAGAGTCACTATATATATATAACTGGAGGAAGTTAATATGCTAACAATAAGAGATAACATGGTTTGAAAATACACAAATAGGACTATGTGTATTGTTGGAGCCCCAACAATACATTATAACTTCATCATCAAATAGAAGAAATTATAGCATTTCCTCAGGGGTTTCCCTGGAATTCAGCTTTAAAGGGTATTTCTCACATAGGGTGACACAGCTTAGCTCCGTAGGTTTTGGGCTCAGGTAACAGAGACTATCTTTGGCAATAGCTACCTGCATGTCCTTAAAAATCACTGATATTTCAGGAGAGTTCACATTAACCATAGGATATAAAGACAACTAACATCTCTTGAGTGCCTACTATGTGCCATACACTTGTGCTGTGCCTTTATAAATGTTAACTAATCCCCCAACAACCCATATAGGTAGGAATCACTTTCTCCATTTTTCAGAGAAGACACAATCTCAGGTCCAGGGAGGTTGTGCAACTTGCCCACAACTACATGGTCACTGGAGGGAAGGGTCAGGATTCAGGGCCTGGTTTTGTCAACTCCAAAGCCCATGGCCTCTCTGCTACATCACTTTGCCTCGTCTTCAACAAAACTGAGATGCACATGCTGTTCTGGCTTAGACCCACCTTGTAATGTTGGTGTGGGACTGTGGGAAATAAACGAGTTAACGCATGAAAGGCATTCGGAACAGGCTTGATACAAATTTGGTGCCTAATATATGTGAGTTGCTGTTTTTATTATTATTATTACTGGTTGTGATTTAGTCCTATAGAACATACACGTGTTCAGGGAAAACTCACAATGAATCTCCTGCACCACTGTACCAAATGCATTTCAAAGCTTCAAACCTCAGACTGACATGGGGACATGTGAATGGTCAGGTAGACTTGGCAAAGGCGAGTTTAATTTTTCATTTATTTATTTTATTTTTGAGCTTTGGATGGAAAAGGTCTCCGCTGTGGAGACCTTTAATATTAATCCAACAAGGCCTTTAGTCTGGTAACGAGACAATGTGACACTGGGACACTGGAACACGTGATATATAAGCTCAGAGGTGGGGGGGGTGGGAACACGGACACAAACTGGATCACAGTTTGACCAATCCAGATTAATAATTAAGGAATCCTGATATTTTCCCCGATTTTTCATCCACAAGAAATATACCATCTCCTTCCTAATGGTTGGAGAATTCCTGGGTGGTACAAACGATTAAATGTGCTCAGCTGCTAAGCAAAAGGTTGGAGGTTGGAGGTTGGAGTCCACCTAGAGGTGCTTCAAAAGAAAGGCCTGGTGATTTACTTCCAAAAAAATCAGCCATTGAAAACCCAGCACACTTCTACTCTGACACACATGGGGTCGCCATGAGTCAAAATCAACTCAATAGCAACTGACTGATCCTAATGGTTAGAACACAGAAGAGCAAGAGAAGAAAACCGTATTATTTTCATGACTGGGCATATTCCAGAACCTAATTCTTTGGAAATATGTTGTGTTTTGTTGTTTTTTTTTACATCTTCTTAATATCTTCCTCATAGAAAATCTACTCAGGGTTTACGCTGAGATTTCAGCCATGCTAATTTCATTACTTGTTTTTTTTTTTTTTTTTCTTTTTTTATGGTTATAGAAAGTTAACCAAGAAACAAATGACACACAGCACACACAAAATCCATCAAGAGATGTTATGTTCTACCAAGAAAGAATAGACTTAGTGCATTCACCTGCCTAGGAATGTTAAAATATAAAAAATTTTTAAAGTTCTCAGATTTTAGGTTTTTTTTTTTCCTTTGAAAGAGTGAGAATACTAAGAAAACATTATGCAGGTCTCAGTAGTTGATATACAGTATTTTTTTTGGATCTAGCAAATATACTTTTTATAACTTTTCTCTGAAAGAAGGGACTTTCTAGCTCAGATTCCTTGGACACTCTTACTGTTTATTCTTCCTTTTCTGAGCAGTCAGAAGAGATTTCTCTCAGTACTTCAAATAAATAACATATCCAGCTGAACAAACACCATACATTCTCCTGGATTACTTTGGCTTCTAAAAGAATATTTCACTTTCTTTTTTCAAAATGTAAATGATTAAAGAGACCTCATCATATGAAACTCAAGGATGAAATGTTTAAAGTGGTACAGATTCCACACACGGTGGTATATGGAGAAGTAAAAAGCCCCAGCTCAGTAAAAGTGCTCCATATTTCACAGGGAAAATGTGAATATTACTAAGTAAGATACTCTCCTACCCATTATATATTTTAAAAGAGTGGTTTTATAATATGAAAACCAAATTTCAGCATTCAAAACCAATCACTACAATATTTTCTGAAAATAGCAAAATAAAAGGCAGTATTTTTTTTTTCCTTTTATAGCTTCCTATTTAAAGCAAACACCAAAACAACAACAAACAAAACCCCTAAAGATTATATGTAAGTCTGAAATATGCAGAATGATGCTCTACACAGGCTTGCAAAGATTGGCAAACTTCGTCTAGCTTTGTGACTTAAAAAAAAAAAAAGTCCAGAGTCTCTGGCCAATTTCTGAAACTCAGATAAAAACTCAGCAATACACGTTTCTTTAAAAAGAAAATTTGGGCCATCGATTAACATGGGTCCTCTCTACTAAAGCAGCATGAAAACAAATATTTGACTTTAGGAAACATAATCCACACATTTCTTTATTCTTTTCATAAGCCTTCTTATTAAAGGACTAAATCTTATCTCCCATCATGAGGCAGAAATGCATAAATATATTAAAAAAAAAACAAAATGGGTGTATTTTGTACTTCTCACAGCCCAGGAAGAGGGAAGACAAGAAGAATGTAGAAAGGTAGCAAACAGGAGAACAGCAAGGCAAAGACATAGCCCATCAATAACAAATGTTAGGCCTCAACTCCAAGTAATATCTTCAAGGCCTACGAATAAATCTGCCACCAGACAGCCCACCAAAACGCACTAAAAAGAAAAGCTGAATTTGTAGCATGTGGCAGGCAGCCTCTAAGATGGCCCCTAGTCATCTCTGCCCCCTGGAATTCACACCCTTGTGTAATTCCCTCCCTTTGAGTGTGCACAGAACCTAGTGATTTGCTTCTAACAAATAGAATACTGCAAAAGTAATGAGATGTCACTTCTGTGATTAGGTTATAATGGACTGTGACTTCTGTCTTGCTAGCAGATGCTTTCCATTTCTTTCTTGGCTTGCATGCTTCAATGAAGTTAGCTTAACTACAGCTCTGAAACCTGGGATCCAAAAGATGCACAGAAGAATTTTGGAGCTGAAATGGTACCTTTGGTGTCACCTAGGTCAGTCATTCCCATGCATAAGCCCAACATTTTTAACAATGAGAAAAGCATTAACAATGACACCGTAAAGTATTTTCTCTTAAGTTGAATAGTCCATTGAAAGGACTGCTTTTTGCCCCACAATCATGCCCTGTCTACAATTTTTGGTATTAAAATATCTTTTCTTTTATGAAATGACGGTGCTAATTGATGGCAGTTGGATGGTTGGTTTTTAATCAAAGACGGTAAAATAAAAAAAATCTGTAACCCTGTTAGTCTCCCTTTTTTATTTCCTTCCAAATTATACCACTCTGTAAAATCCAAAACCCAAAATCCAAAACAAAGGTGCTAATCTGTATTAACTCATTTTACAGGTAAGAAAACTGAGGCCCAGAGAGGGTACATGACTTGCTTGGAGACCCAGAATAATTTAACTGCAGTGAAATTACATTAAACAAGACAAATATGGAGAGTTAAACCCATTAACATGGCTCCTAGCACATAGTAGTTTCCCATGTAGCATTTCACGGCCCATGCTATCTCCCTACCCCTACTGATTTTCAGCGTATTGGTTTATCTTAGTGCTATAAGAAGGCAGTGGATTTTAATTGCTGAACAATTCATAGTACCAGATTCAAGTGCTCTTTCTTGTTGCTAGAAAAACATTACCTTACACCTCACAGGGGAAAATCAACGTGTCCAGTAAGTTATATATATATTTAAAAAAAAAAATCAATGTTCATAGAAGAAACATTTTAGCAACATCATCATGGGGCGATACCAACTCCTGGCATCTGTTTAATCGCTCTGGCGTCCAATACCTAAACTGCATTGCAGCCAAAAATCATACTGGAAAGAAGTATGAAATTGGAGAAAAGGAAACTAAAAGAAGGAGGATCAAAGAAGGCACTACTAACTTAAATTAGAAAAAGGAATAAAAGAGCTAGGGAAGGGAGTCCAACAGAACGTGCCTTTAGAGAGCCCTTGTGTTACCAAAATGCCAAAGGGTGCACAGAAGAAAAGGAAGTGAGGGAGATAAAAGGAGGGGGATTTCAAATCCTGGTTAAATGTTCATTAAATAATTTGTCACACATATTAAGGTCAGATAGTCATTCTTCTCCCTCCCAGAGCTCATTCAGAAGAAAGGCTCAGCCAGACTTAAAACACTATAAAAGCAAAGCAGAGAAAATAGGACAGTGAGATAATATGGCTTCACAAGGCCAGACATGTTCTCTTTCTCTTTGTTTTTAACAAAAGGCCAATCTTTCCTCAAAGCTAAGGTGTGCTATTGGCGGTGGTAAGAGAGGCAGCTAGGAATGCTTATGGAAACTGCTAAACCAACTAGTTATCCTGTTATATTTTGCCTCAGCAGTTACTCAAGCTTGTATGTCCAGTATTTTAATGCTTAATGTTCACAGGGAGAATCAGACTTTCTATGACAAACACAACGGACATCACTAGGAGAATGGGCATCTGTAAGCAATGGGAAGAGAATCAACTCTTATCTTAAAAAAAAAATGATGATGAGGATAACAATATTTAATGTTTATTGAGTATCTAGCATGTTCTGAATGCTATACATTCATGATCTTCTTTAATTCTCAACACAAGCCAATAATAATAGTTAATACTGAACTAAGCATGTTCTAACCTGTCCTCCATGGGTGACCCTGCTGGTATTTGAAATACTGGTGGCATAGCTTCCAGCATCACAGCAACATGCAAGCCACCACAGTATGACTAATGGACAGATGGATGGTGGTATTTCAAATACCAGCAGAGTTGTCTATGGTGTACAGGTTTCAGTGGAGCTTCCAGATTAAGATAGACTAGGAGGAAAGGCCTGGAGATCATTCAAAATACACAGTGGACACAACAATGGACTTGAACACACCAACAATATTGAAGATGGTACAGGACTAGGCAACATTTCATTCTGTTCTACATGTCATGAGTTGGAGCAGACTAAACAGCAACTGACAACCATAAGCATGTTCTGAATGCCAAGCATTCATGATTTCCTTTCATTTTCAACACCAGCACATCAGGTATGTATCATATCCCAGTTTTACACATAAGAAAGCATAGTTTCAATCAGGTTATGAAACTTGTCCAAGAGTTAGCGCAAGATGGAGCTGGGATTCAATCCGAGGGCTGGCTAGCTCTAAAGCTTATCCTCTCTTCTACCCCTTTATCTTAGGCTAGGATCTCTAGAGAAGCAAAACCAGTGAAGTATATTTATGTATACGGATATACATATATATATATATAGAGAGAGAGAGAGAGATTTATCTCAAGGAAATGGCTCACGCAGTTGTAGAGGCTAGCAAGTCCCAAGGGTCAGGTGTCAGGCTGGAGGCTTCTCCTGACTCACATAGCTGCTGAGGCTGATAACCCCAAGATCAGAAGGTCAGATGGCAGGCCACTGGCTCACAGGCTGCAGAAGCCAATGAATCCCAAGATGGCAGGTAAGATGGAAGCCGCTGGTTCACAGGCTGCGGAGGCTGATAAATCCCAAGATTGGCAGGCAGTTTGGCAGGCAGCTGGCTCAAGTCCCAAGAACCAGAGGTCAGATGATAATGAGCCAGATGCAGGATCCAGAGCAATCAGCCTGCATCCTCCAGTTCTTGGGACTTGAGCCAGCTACGAGTCACACCCCCAAAGAAACTCCCTTTACAACTGATTGGCTGATCACATCAGATCATATCATGGAGGATGACTACATGATTACATAACTGCCAAACCACTGAGAATCACAGCCCACCCAGCCAAGTTGACACACAACCTTAACCATCACATCCTTGCTGTTCTGTCTTTACATATTTTTCCTCCATACATACACCTTTGGGTAGATTCCTTATACTGTATTTGACTGGGAGTCTGGGGGCCCTGGGTTCTGTTATGGATACATAGTTATCCTATGTACTACTCAGGTGACTCTGACAGGTCCCCTAGCCCCATCCATTTCTTTATTTACACATTCTGAACTACAATTCCCTGCTGATCTCCAAACATTAGTGATAGTGAATATATTAATGGTTGCCATTTATTAAGCATTTATTCATTTTACAAATATTTACTGAGCATTTACTTTATGAACCAGGGATACAGTAGTAAGCAAGGCAAAACACCACTTTTCAAAGCAGGGAAGATAGGCATTAAATAAGAAGCTTCAGCAATTATTTTTTAAATTATAGTCATCCATTCCTTCACTCATTCATTCATTCATATATGCATTCATTCATCCAACACATATTTACTGAGTACCAGACAGTATTCTAGGCAATAGTTATAGAATGCATATAATGTGGAGACTTGATCAAATTTTGACCTAATCTCAGAGACCACGAAATACTTCCTGGAGGCTGTTATATTTAGACTGAGTTTTGGAAAGTAACTCAGAATGAAGATGGGGAAGGAATGTTCTAGTCTGAATGTTCAAGACCAATATGTTTAAAAACCCTGGGGAAGGAAAGAGAATGGGGCTAGAAATAGCTTGAGGTAAGGCTGGTGGGGTGAAAGGGACCAGTTAACACCAAATGCATTCCATTTAATTCTCCCTTGTTCTCACAACCATACTATAAAATAGATAGCCTTTCCATCTGACAGATGAGAAAACTATACAATATTAAATAATGCCTGTTCAAAAGCCATGGCCCCAGCATTTTTCCTTGCCAGAAGAGTTTGTCGCCTACTCTAGAGGCACAAGAGGCCAACTTTGCACATTCCCAGACTCCCTTGCAGCTAGGATATGGACAGGTGACTCAGTCCTGGCCAGTGGAAGCTGAGGGGATGTCTGCTAGGGAGGACAGTTCTGAGACAAAATTTTCTCCATCTTGATAAAGGAGAAACGTATGCAAGTAGGGTGTCTCACTCTTCCCATCCTGCCTTCAGATCTTATCATATAAGAAGTGATGGTTGGAGCTGCTGGAGCCATCTTGCAACCATGAGGGGAAAGGCAAGACAATCACAGAGGACCTGCCCATATAGTAGACAAACACACCCTTGGCTGTTCAAGACTTCTTGATTTGTGAGAAAAACAATCCTTCATTATTCCAACCACTTTTAAGTAGGTGCTAACAGCTTGCAAACCAAAGCATCTGAACTAATGTAGAAAAACAAAACGAAACAAAAAAACCCATTACTGTCGAGTCAATTACGACTCATAGCAACCCTATAGGACAGAGTAGAACTGCCCCATAGAGTTTCGAAGGAGCGCCTGGATTCAAACTGCCGAACTTTTGGTTAGCAGCCGAACTTTTGGTTAGCAGCAGACCTTCTGTTTAGCTCTTAACCACTATGTTACGAACAGAGGCTGAATAACTTCAGTATTTTACAATTATAAAAGAGGGGGAAACTGGGCTTTGAATGATTCTAAATTTTTTGCTCTTTTCCAGTCTACCATATCCCTCAGCCATCTCTGGATCAAGCAAACATTGTAAACTTCAAAGCTCTAGACAGAATTGAAAGATGACTAATAGAACAAAAGCAAGTATTAATTCTGTTTGAAGCTGCGGGGGGTGGGGGGGTTGTCTTTAGAGGGGAGAAGAAGAGCCCAGTCACTGGTTCCTTCTGCCACTGATTCCTTCTGCGGGGATGTCTGCAGAAAAGCTCAGTGTAGCCCAACCACAGAAGGGGTCTTAAGAGTCCAGTTTTCTAACATAGCTGGACTGGTGAGAGCAAGGCAAGCAGAGAATTCAATCCTCACACAGGAGTCTCAAAATATTTAGATTAGCGCAGAATATGCTGTTCCACTTGAAAATCTTATTTCCTCCTCCCAATACATAAAAGGGCCCTGCTTTCTACTCCCTTTGCCTTTTACGTGATGCACCAATGTACCAGTAAAGAGTCAAACGGGGTTTTGTCCTTGATAGTATCTAGAGTGTAGTCAGCTGCAGGTATTTAAAGAAGGAGGGAAAAAAAAGTATTTTTCTAAAATACTATTTTAAAGAACAAATCAACATCTATTATCTCCTTCATTATGTTTTAAATTGTACCACTATAAATCACCCCGCAGCAGGTTATTCAGGGCAGAATTACCCAGCCTGGCTTTACCGAAGGTTAGAAGAACGACATTTGTGCTTTTTCTAGTTATAATTTATAACTCTGCAGTAGGACGGGCTTTGCAGTCCCATCCATTAGCAGGGTAGCTGCACATCTGTTAAAACTCAGCACAATGGCTGGCTTTACACGGCCACAGGAAACGTAACCCGATCGTTCCAGAAGTTCTACAAACTCAAGCCATTTTTTAATGTGAAATGATTTGAAAATACAGTTCCCTAAAACATCTGCTAAGCTCTTGCTACCCTAACACATGATATTCTTTCTACTATTACCTGCCAACACAAATATTTGGTTGCACAAAACACCCTAAGAGGCACGTGACTATGCTCAGCTTCAGATTTACATACAGAGCCACAAGGGGCTGGCTTGGATCTAGGAACTCTGGCTAAGATGTTGTTTACCAGAACTGAAAGCTTATTTGGAAAAAAAAAGAGGGGAGGCGGTCCTAATTTCATGAAGTTGCTTTCAAACGTTTTAGTGTCACATAACTACACAACTAGATATGCATGGCAGAGGCGTGGCGTGGCGGTGTATCTGACAAAAGAAACAAACTTGGGGGCAGCCAGTGCAGGCTTTGAAAGCTGGCTCTGTTGTTTTCCTCAACAAGCTGGGTAGCTCTCTGTACTTCTTAACTGCAGAATAAGGACAATAATTCTAACATTGCAGAACTGTTATGAGGAATAAATAAAGAGGTATATATTGATATGGAGCCCTGGTGGTATAGTGGTTAAGTGCTCAGCTGCTAACCAAAAGGTCAGCAGTTTGACTCCAACAGCTGCTCCTTGGAAACCCTATGGGGCAGTTCTACTCTGTCCTATAGGGTCGCTCTGAGTCAGAATCGACTCAGTGGCAACGGGTTTGGTTTGGTTTTGGTTTATACTGATATAGAAAGCATCACGGTGCCTGGTCCAAACCTCTAAGTGGCATCTTACTTGAGGGCACAGTATGATTCCATAACCAGAAGGCAAGGCAACAATCACAAATTGTTAAAACTACCCTTGAAAATCTCTTAAATTGCCATATAATACAATATGCCTAGTTTTGTGAATACAATCCCGGAGTAATATCGTTGTTGTTTGCCATTGAGTCGATTCTGACTCATGGTGATCCCATGTGTGCAGAGTAGAACTCTGCTCCATAGGGGTTTCAAGGCTACGACCTTTTAGAAGCAGATCGCCAGGCCTGTCTTCCAAGTCACCTGTGGGTGGGTTCAAACCGTCAACCTTTCAGATATGAGTTGAGCACTTATCCGTTTGCACCACCCAGAGACTCACAGAGTAATATGTATGTATAAATACATTATGCACACTAATGTACAGTATATATTAAAGCGTACCTATGCAAAGTATAATTTGAGTTTTTTGATTGCATAAAAGAAAGACAGAGACAGGAAAGCACACATAGGATGCATACACAATGTGACTTCATTATTAGAAAGCTCACAGCAAACGTTAGTTTCCTTTAAGATGTTTGAATGCAGCTACTTGAAGAATCCTGCGTTGTTCTTTTTTTACAACACTGAAAAATAATCCTATTTCCATTTTTACCTGTTATTTTATTTTATCAGAAACTGGAGGGAGGAGGGACAAGCACTTCTGTTCCAGTACCCCAACAAGCCAGACCTGTCCTCTGGAGTCATCACAAGACCTAAAGAGGAGGAAGGCAGCAAAGATACGGCTTTACCAGTAGGGGTCGCTGTGCTGAAAATTAATCCCTATGAGTTTCTCATTAGTGATTATTATACTGCAGGCAGCCAAAATGGAAAAATTAATTAATTTCAAAGTGATAATGCATTTACAGCAACAATTAGAAATATATAACTGTAAAAGGGCAACATTTAAAAGACAGATTACATTTAATAAAGTTGCACAAGAACATCCAATTGTAAAATTACTGATCTGCAACAATATTCCTTAAAGAGGCACTTAAAATATCCTGACTCCATGAAGGGTGACCTAATTACTGTAACTAAAATCGCCGTAGTCACAGCAAGTCACAGCAAATAAAAAAGGGACAGTGATATTAGAATACTGCTGTTTAATACTTAAGGGAGCTGGCTGCAAGGGAGAACCTACGGCAGGGCTCCCTAGCACACAGCTGGGTTGTTTCTCGTTCCCTTGACCTCACGCAGGGGAATGTGGACTCCAGCAACACTCATCGGAGAAGGAAAACACCTTCTCTAGGACGAAATTCAGAAGGGGCTATAAAGCTGCAACAGAGCACCCTCCAACTGGAGATGGGGAGATTGTATCTATGCTAAGCTTCTTCATCAGCATTTAAGAATCCAACTTTTACATGGGGATTCAGCTACATGATTTATGTCCAAAAGTATGTTTGTATTAAAATGACAGAAGTGCACCCTGCATCCAAGAAACAAATGTCTTATCACGATGGAAGCAATGCCAAGCATGTACAAATGATACAGCATAAGGGTAACTTTTCCAATAAGTCCAGTCTGTACTGTCAGTGAAAGAGACTGACCCCAGGTCTGCATGCATGCTAACCCCCCTCCCAAGTGCACATAGTCTTAAATGTTTATGGAAGTGAAATGATTGACTGTGAGTTTGACAAGTAAGTCCAAAGTCTCTGTTCCACCTCTTTATAAACTGAACCATATGGGACTCCGATGGCTAAGAAATATCACCAAACACTTAAATATATAAAGACATTATTAGAGAGAATGTTGATAAAAACCTAAACTTAGCTATATATTTCATAGTCTTCCTAATTTATATGCTTATCTAAAAAAGTCAGTTTGTGGCATATAGAAAATGCTGTTTTCCAATCACTTGGAGACAGGAACATGTAAAGTACAAACCACTATAGTTTCCTTGGGGACCAGATATGAAGGCTGGACACTCCTTCTACCTAGGCAACCTTGACAGTAACCCTCTCCTTGGGTCTTTGGGGCCAGGGACAGACCATCATCCCCAGCAACACCAGACTCCCAATTATTAGATTCCTTTGACCCTGTGACCCTTGTTGTATCCATCAGCAGAAACTGCACTTTGGAAAATAACCTTCAGGACCATAGTATTACACATAACAACAATAATAATAACCATCACAGCAAGAAGTACTGTGTACCTACTACACCATAGACATTGTTATCAGCACATTATTTAACCACGTTCTCCAACGTGGTAGCCACTAGCCACGTGTAGCTATTTAAATATAATAAAATTTAAATTTCAGTTCCTTTGCCACATTTCAAGGGCTCAGTAACCGCATGTGGCCAGAGGCTACATTTTGGACAGCCCAATTATAATCATCACAGAAATTCTACTGGACAGAGGAATTATATCCATTAGTGCAAATTCTCACACTGACCTGATTCACCACTTCACTGGTGAGGTAATAGGCTCAGAAAGGTTAAGTGGCTTGCCCAAGTTGTCCCAGTTCTCCAGGGTAAGGGCTGGGGCTTGATCATTAGCAGGAGGACTGCTTGCTCCACTGTCTCAAGCTGCCACTTCTTAATGCTCATCATCACTGGGAAATCATTTTGAGTCCTTTCCTCTGCTCTATGAACACTCCCCCGCCCCCATTCATTTTAACCAAAAACTATATTTTCTGTGATGTTATCAATTTTTTCAAAACCCTCTTGTCTTAATTATGTGGTGCTGCTATAACAGAAATACTACAAGTGAATAGCTTTAACAAACAGAAATTTATTGTCTCATAGTTTAGGAGGTTAGAAGCTCAAATTCAGTGCACCAGCTCCAGGAGAAGACCTTCTCTCTCTGTTGGCTCTGAGGGAAGGTCCCTGTCATTAATCCTCCCCTGGTCTAGGAACTTCTCAGCACAGGGACCCTGGGTCCAAAGGACACGCTCTGCTCTGTCACTTCTTTCTTGGCAGTATAAGATCCCTCTCCTCTCTGCTGGATTCTCTCTTTCATATTTCAAAAGAGACTGACTCAAGATACAACCTAATCCTATAGATTGAGTCCTACCTCATTAACATAACTGCCTCTAATCCTGCCTCATTAACATCATAGAGGTTAGGATTTACAACACATAGGATAATCACATCAGATCACAAAATGGTGGACAACCACATAATACTGAAAATCATGGTCTAGCCAAGTTGAGATACATTTTGGGGGGACACAATTCAATCCATAACACCTCTCAAGGTTTATGTGCTCATTTTTCCACGCTCCTCTAATCCAGGGCCATAAAGCCAGCCCTTGTTTTATCTGTTACCCAAGGTTGCTCCCAGCAGGTGTTCTTCTCAGTCCTAAGCCTTGCTTGGCTGCAGTCATTGAGTCCTGCTCACATAGTCTCTGCCTGAGCTCCCCTGACTGGGGCAGGGGATGGTAAGGCCTCTGTACCACTGGCTGGAGAAGGCTGGGGGGTCGGTCCTTGAGGACTGGCATCCCAATGGCTGGGAGAGGTTCCAGGTGTGGTGCTTACTGAGAGGCAACCTTCCCCTAACACTGTGCTCCCATGTCTATATAACAATGTTCTGCCTTAGTTTCCAACTCCACGCTCTGGTTTTCCACTTGGCTTCAGTCCTAACCATACTTTCCCCACAAATAGCGATACACTACCTGGTACTATGACAAAGTTGGTTACTTGCCCAACTTACTTCGCGGCACCTCTTAGAAACCCTCCTATTGGGTCCAAAGAACCAGCAATAAAGCCCGCCATTGTTAAGTACAATTTACATTAGATATTAGACAACAATCGACTCGTCCCCAAGAAACAAAACATTACCCTCACCTTCATTTTACCAGGCCCTGCCTTCCTTCTCCTCCTACCTGCCTTTGCCCAGAGTTGCTAAACTTTGGGGTCAGGTTGAAGAATAATAGTTTCTACCATCTTCTGTCAACAAGCCCTCATCCACAATAGTTCATGCCAATGACAACATGGTTACACCACCCTCTATCACATTCCCAATAGTCACGGATCCACTTCCAAGTCATTTCCATCACATTACTCTGATCAGGGAAATTCTGGCAATGGAAACACAAAAACTCTCTGATGTCATAGAAAGGAGTTCCTTAGCTCCTACCAATGAACAAATACAAGTGAGAAGAATCAACATCCAAAGATAACATGCTATATTCATGGATTGGCCTGTTGGTCCTGAAGGCACAGGGCCAAAGGAAAATGAAAAAGAATGCTCCTCTCTCCCTCTCTCCCATCCTAAATTTGAAGGGCTTATCCACAGTTGTGTAAGTGGTACAGGCACCCAATTCAGACCCATACTCTTCTTCATCATATACACTGAAGCACTGAGAATGAGCCATAATCATGGTCAAAGAAACCCTCATGGAGAGCCTATTGTTACTCAATAACGAAGAGCAAAATGATGGGGAAATTTCAGAACCCTGTGATGTCCATACACATGGGCTACTCATTTCCTTCAGAGATATCAGCCTGACCCTGTGACACGCAGAACTGCTCTCCAGAGACCTGTGCACTTCCAACTCCTTTGATTCTAAGTATTCAACTCTTGGACTATGTTTACCTTGCATTAAAACCACTTGAGTGATTAGAATAAAAGACCCACTTACTTATTTTCTCCGAGGCACTTCAAAAGATGTTTGTTATAGTTTCAAAAGTCATCCACAAACATGATGGTTAAGGGTGGTATGTGGGTGAGGGTACAGGGAAGAAGGTAGACTGTATTCGGAGGCTGTACAGCCATTTGTCCAGGGAATTGAGGGATGATGGTCTGACTTCTGATACCCGTAAAGGCCAAAAAGTATGTGGGAGAAGGGTAATTTCTATGGATTGGAAGATAAGTGTTTTAACTGGAACACTAGTGTCCATTAATGGGAAAAAAATTGGTAAAGGCCTATGGATTAGTATATTCCAAGCACATTGTGTAGAATTTCCATTATTCATTCAAATTACTTCCCACTAAAATGATTCCATGGGAGAGGGTTCTAGACTTGGTTGTAAAATAACCATCTAAAATCTAAAAACTTCATATCCACATTTGTAAACCTTTCCAAATCTAACCATAGTAGTGTGATTCATTCAAAAAGATTCATCTTTGGGAAAACAAAGCATAAAACACACTTCTGGCCAACAAATCATTCTCCAGGACAGGCTTACACCCATTAAAAGCAGCATTTAGAACATCAGATATAGATTCCCATTGAAAACAAAGGAATCATATCAGCTGATACTTCAATAATCACAAATCCACATTTTTCACCTACTAATCCAAAACACAGTTTCCAAGTACTATGCTCAACCAGATTTTCAAAGCTTCTGAATCAAAACAAAAATTACATCAAAGGAGAACAAGTTATCATGCCCAACAAGATTTTAGCCATACTTAACATTGAAAAACCGCATCTATCCAGCCCTCCAGATACCTTTAGAGAAGCAAGTTCAGTGGCGTCACTAGGGGGCCACAGGTGGTGTGGGCCATACCAGGTGACAATGTCAGACACCAAAATAACTGTCCATAAAATTTTTGTGCAGTGTTTCAGCAGAAATTTATTATTTTTTATAAAAATATCCGTCTAGTTAGTTGTAACAACAAAACCATTTTTCATAAGCTCGGCTTACATGTATCAGTATACCTACAAGGCTAAAACTCTACGCTAATTAACTTTTTGAACCTTCTAATGCGCTCTAGAGAAGGTGAAGTAGAGGGTCAGCTAAAAAGAGGAAGACCCTCAAAGAAATGGATTGACAAAGTGGCTGCAACAACAGGCTCAAGCATAACGATTGTGAGGGTGGTATAGGACTGGGCAGTATTTCGTTCTGTTGTACACAGGGTCACTATGAGTCGGAACCGACTCGATGGCACCTAACAACAACAACAATGCTCTCTAGTCAAAGCTGTCATTATTACTCAATTACAATGACACTTTGAACCACATGGTTTCCTCTGCAAGCAATACAAGCATGCACTGTTGTTTTCATTGCTGCCAGTGTTTTTATAGTCACTGATGTTGTCAAATTTTCTGATGTTTTAGGTACAATATTGGGGTAATTAGTATTTGGGAACCTATATCAATAACTTTTTGAGAACTAAGTAGAAATTAAAGGAAAAGAAGGAGTGATATACGGGAATTATGATTTGAGTAACATTAGTACAAAAAATATTACTAAGGATTCTGTATGGCCCTGTACAACAGGAGGTTCACGAGCGGAGTGTGACACCATGAGTTACCGCACTGGGTGACACCAATCCTAGTGACAACACTGAACAGGTTGAATCTAACATCAATGTAAATGTGTTCAAGGGCCCCTTCTGACGGTGCTAATAGGCCCAACCATGCAATTACTGAGACCAGACTCATCATATCAAGAGGTGAGAGGCTGAAGAAAACACACATCTCTGTGTTTCTCTAGACCCTTTCCCAACTGGCGCATGGAAGGCATTGGCAGCAATCGAAGTCGTTCACTTACCATGGACTTGGTGAAGGGCCGCACCAGGGTAAACAGCAGCGTATACACCCACCAGTTGCGATGAAGGGAGGAGTACATCATGTTCCCAGGATGCAGGGCATTGGATGTGACCCCGCGTGGGGACAGGCGACGGTGTAGCTCATTGGAGAACAGGACATTGCAGAGTTTGGACCGGTTGTAAGCTAGCATGGCCCAATAGTCGTTCTTAGATGGAGAAAGGCGGCTGAAGTCAAGTTTTCCAGAGGAATCGTTAATATCTGTAAATCTAAAAAACAGAACATATGCTTATGACGTGAAGCAACCAAGCTCTGACTTCCTATACAAGTTCTTTGGTGTTTTGAAATCTGAGGAAACTAGCAGAGACTACAGAAAACTCAATTGTGCCTATAGCGAAACAGTCTCCCTTAAAAATAGATAATGTTGATTAAACAATATAAACCAAACTGGATCCAAAAATAAACTTAATAAGGCCCTAACTCATAAATGTAGCCATCTTAATATGCTGTACTCCACCCCCCCCACCCCCTACACCATATATTTTTCCAAACCTCCAACAGGAAGTTCAAGGATAATTAAATTAAATGGAAAAGCATCTTAAATAAAGGGCTGCTGCTTTTGGAAGCTGAAAGATATCACATTCCTAACCTTTGATGGGGCTTTCCTGGATTATTTTAGCCAAGGCTTGAGTCCTGTATATTTTCATTTGAACATCCAAGTAAATATAGATGAGTCTTGCTGCCTCCGAGCCTCTTTTCCAGATTAAAAATTAATGATTATAAGGGGTTATAACCTTGGTGAGATGCCATCAATAGTCTTATACGTTTAAAAGATAAATGTAAACAAAGCCAAAATGAGTTCTGGCAGAGTCTAGTGTTTTTAAGTATACCCATGGCATGAACGCGCACAAATCAAAGTAACTAGTTGATGTTTTATAATTGGGTCTGACGGAGTCATTAAACACCAGCTGTTTGTTTCTTGCCTTTTTTTCTTTTTTAAAAATAACAACAAAGTAGTGACTGTCCTAAAGGAAAAAAAAAAAAGGATAAGAACAAAAGGAATGTTCTAGACAGTCTCATCTTTGTTAACGATGTTCAGATTTTGCTTCATTAAATTAACTCTGGGCATTTGCACTGGGTAATAAGGTAGCATAATGAGGGTATTCTAGAAAACGGCTATGGGAAAACAACAACAAAAAAGATAGAACACAATTAGGAAATAATCTTATTTTCCTCATTATGAGCAGTTCAGTCTGGGCTAAGACCAAGAAAAGCATTGCAAGGGTAGATGAAATTCATGTTTTAATAGAAATCAAATGTCCCTTCTCCAGGACTCAGTCCATGACATCCAATTGCTAGTGCTACATGACATTGCTGCTCTGAAGTCATCATCAAAGCTGATAGCCAGAAACGTCATCAAGGATATGGCAAATGAGACTTTGAAAGTAATTGTTTGGTGCTGGTTTCCAACTTCCCAAACCACAGGAAAAGCCCATACTTTTGAGCTTACTCGTCTTAAGGCAGTGGAACTTAGCGGGAAATTTGGAAATTTATGGGGGCCTTTTCCTGCCTGTCATAATGACTGCCGGCAGGGGCCAAGGATGGTGGGTGTCCTGCAATGCAGGCGGGGTACTGCTCGACAAAGATGGTCCCACTGGACATCCGTACGCTGAAGTCTGTTTATAACCATCTGAGCTTAGAACCTAACTGTGTTTTACATATTTGCACAGTTTTAATATTCATTGAATTTGCAGCAGTGTGGCGCAACTACAGCATGAATGAGGAATAAATGTACTTTCTGATTTTGTTTTCTGGAGCTGGGTGAGGCTTGACTCCATGCTGGTGATATCTGAGTCAGCAAATTTGTTTTTAAGGACAGCAGTCTGCATGTGTGATTGCCCCACTCATGGTGACTCAGGCCTGGACACTTGCCTCTGATCACATTATCTTCCCTGCAGTCCTGCCCGAGCAGTCACATTTTCAAACACATGTTCTTTCGTTTCGCATTCATTTTTTTAATTTATATTACAGTTATGCTATCACATTGATTTAAAAATATATTTGTGTAAGGGAGTTACATTATTTCTGAATTTTATTTCAACGGAGTTAATAAGGCATTACAGAATAGTTATTACAAACAGGGGCTACTGGGTTGAGAACCCAGTGATCCAAGATCTGGGCCATAACTTGGAAACTGCCTGCTCTCAGCAAAAAAGTACATGAAGGATTTAGAAAATATCTAAAAGGCATGGGATAAAAATAACCTATACTTTGCTTGCAGCTCTTCTTTCACTAACTGTTGCTGAAAATTCTTCTTTTTCTTTTAATTTTATTATTGTTATTTTTTTTAATGGAAATTCTTCTTGGTAGATGTGTTTAGCACAACCAGCTCGGCCTCTACCTCTTCCAGGAAGCTCTCCCTAACTAACTCTCCCACAGCTAACTATAGCAATGATTTCTTGGGTGGCAGTAGGGGATAGATTAAAAGAACCATAGAAAGCAGACTGAAATACATTTCCATGGACATTATATATCTGCTTTCCAGGACCCAGATCATGATCTCATTGCTAGAGTTCCATGACACTGACCCTTCTCCTAGATCAATAACAAAGTTAGTCCTGACATCCTCGGGTTTCGTCTGTACACTGTGCATGCCTCTGTGGCTACCATAGCAGATTCCAAGTTGTTTTGTTCACCTGGTTCCAACACAACCTGTGAATTCTTAGAAGGTAGACTCTGAGCCTCTTGCATGTTGCCTAGCACAGCACTTGACACATGGTAGGGGCTAAATACAGGCTTATAGAACTGAAGTTTGATGATGGGTTTGGAGTTCCAGACTAAGAGACAAGTTTCCCTTATATAAAAAAAAGTCTTGTCTCTGAAAAGGCAAATTTCGCCACTAGGTTCAAATCCTCTATGTTCTTCATTAATATTTGCATGTGGCATTTTCTAATGAATGAGTTCCTGATTTGTTTTTAAGGACAATGTAGAACTGTCTCATGAGTGGAAAACACAGGGTAGACCACGTAAACTTGCAAGAGGAGAAAAGCCATTCCTGGTCCCTAATCAAGATGAGAAATTAGTGGAATAATGGTTCAGTGAGAGTTTCAAGATGGAGGAACACAAGCTGCTAAATATCAGACCCTCCCTCCACAGACAAACAGCACTCTCCCTGTACTCCATAAGCAGACCCCGGACTTCCTGCCCCACGGAGCTCCTGGGCAGAAAATCCATCTTTAAGGTCTGAATAGCTTGTATTGACAGGCCTCCAGGAAGCAGGAAGGGTGGGCAAGCTCTCTGTGTCCTCCAAGCCCAGGCAGAATAGGCTTCCTGAAACATGACCCTGCACACCTCTCAGGAGGCATAAAGAGCTCACAAGGCAGTAAAGCAACACCTGTCTACTAGATTTTCAAGTTTAAAAATGGACAAATCCAAACAATAATGTCTTGATAGAATTATCCTCCTAATAATACACTAAAATGTTAACATTTGCTCTGTGGACATTAATGTCTGCTTTTTTGAGGGGACCTGTAGGTTGTATTTCTGTATATACTGCTCCTTTTTGTTTTGTTTTTAACTGAGGATTTTTTAATTACCAAACAAATAATTAGGCTGGATTCTATGTAGACAAAAGCTAGTATGTTCAAAGAATAGAAGTGAATTTGCATCAGAAGCTCTGTGTGTGTCTGTGTGTGTGTGTCTGTGTATGTGTGTGTGTGTGTGTGCGCGCGCGCGCGCATGTGTCTAGCAATTTGAAGCTCAACACAGCTGCAGCCATTTAGAGTTGTTCGGCCAGCACTACGCTCTTCATTCTATTTTAACTGTTATCTGAACATTTTTCACAGCAAGGGAGTCAACTTCTGATTTTAATATGATGTATTTTAGGTATGCAGAAATGCGATTCACTTGCACTCACCCCAGATAAGCAAGTAAAATACAGTGAAGACATAGGGAGGCTAACAAATATTTTGCCTTCGGGCAGTCTGGTATAATATTGTCTATAAACATAGGACTTTATTTGCCCCTAACAGGGGGTCTTGACTCCAACGAGGAGATTCTCGCCAAGGTTTATGGAAGTAATTCGATACCAACATTTCCATTTTACAACACAGTTTAGGGCTCTGGGCCCTTGAGTGGTGAGGAAGTGCATGCCCAGTATCCACTCGCTCTCTGACGCCAGGGGACACAGTGCAAGGGGTAATAAACAACCAGCTTGGGAGAATTCACGTTTTGTAAAATAACTGATATGTGCAAAGAATAATGAGAAAGCAAAAAATCAGTGCCAGTTATCTCATGGTTGTGGGCTTGATAACATATTTCAGGAAAGCCTTGTCTATGAACTAAAACAGATCTAATTCAGGAGGCCAAGGCACTTCCTTCTAAATTCATCTTTTAAATGAAATTAAGATTCAGATCTCCAAGGTAGGCCTGAATTACACTGCAGTTAAGAAGAGAACAAAGACATCACATGAAATACAGATTTACAAAGGGAAGCGAGCAGCTGACAATTCAGCATAATCTCCCATTAAATACCAGCTCATTTAAACATATCCCGTGGTGCCCTCCACATCTGGCAAGCGATTGGGGTTGGCAGATTTATTTCCGGAGCTCTCTCTCGACTGCCCCCACGGTAGCCTCACTCACTCCTGAGCAGGGCCACTCCACTCTCTTTCACAAACCTGGTGTGATTTGCAAAGATAAGGATGTCCAGATTTTGTTACCACCTAATTACTAGATGTTTCATGTCTCATAACTCGGGGGAGGATTATTACTGCTATTTTCCTTTCATTTCAGCCATCATAAATTTAAAATGGTAAAAGTAAATCTATCTGCAGTGTGTCACTTATACCGTAAGCCTCTGTGTTTGCGAGTGATAAAGGGTTCAGGCTAACCCTTGGCTGGTCTCTCTCCTCCAAGTCCCAGGGGTTACATTTTATGGAAGCATGATTTAAAAAAATAAGCTTCATTCTGGCTCACTAAAACATTTCAGGACTTAAGATGGAGATGAAGGGGGAAAATAGACCCTTGCACATTATATTTTTCCAGTTACTTCGCTAAGAATAAAAGTCTCCCCTACCCACCTCACCACCAGCAGGTAAATGTGAACTAGAAATCTCCCCAACATTTATTAAATCTAGCTTCACCCAGCAAGTCCTTTGTCTTTTCAGAGTACTTCTCTTTAGACAAATAGTTGTTTATCCAACTCTAGAAACAAATATGTTGAAAGTACGATGAAATTTTCAAATGCCTTTTTAGTCAATTGAATATTCTCCTAATGGTAATAGAAAAGAAGTGCCATCTGATGTTTTAATTGAAATTTTAACCAAAAGAGGCATGGCCAGATTTCTAATATGTTCTAACTACAGTACTTCCCTTTCTACAATTACACAGCTAATGCCTGCATTGAATTCCCTAATTTCTCATTATAAAACAATTGGATTTCATCTCGCAGTCTTTAATTGCATTGTTTCTCCTGCTAGAATAACTGCACATTCTTCTTGGTAAGATGTTGAAGTTGTTGAATGACAAATCAATAAAGGTCACGCCATTCAGATTTAATCAATTATTATTCCATGTCTAAGCAAAATCAATGAGGGACCTGAAATACAGTTGTAAAAAAAAACAACACAAAAAACTACATTGTTAGAGACAATCTCCCCAAACAATCTTCTATACCCCCCACAACAAAACCTAGAGAAATTAGGTAAACAAGTTTAAATACACCCACATTTTTCATAGGAGGACTAATCCCAGTTATTTTCAGAAAAAGAGCCATGGGGAAATATTAGCTGGTGCAAGTAAGGGGACAAGTGAACAAAAGATTGAATTCTAACCCACCGATGGGATTCCGAGGAGACTACAACGACACGGGCAGGAGCTGAGTGGCACAGTACGTCCTGGAGGAGCTGGACAAGGTAGAAGTGTCCCAGGTGATTCACCTGGAAGGTAGTCTCCAGGCCGTCTTTTGTGAGGCTCCACGGCAAAGCAAAAGCCGCTGCATTGCACACAAGCACATGAAGAGGCCTGAAAAATAAAAGATCCAACCTTGTGTGGACATGAGCACTCTAAAACCAAGGATAATTCATGCCACCTTGGGAATAAGTAATTCTTCACCATCTTCAAGATTCCAGTCAGTCGGAAATGGATCCCCTATAATGTTGATTCTTAGTCCACTATAATGGGAGAGGTGGGGAAGACTTTGGCCTTGAGTGGGACAGAACTGAGTTGGTTTGCTGGGAATGAGAGGTTTCTGGGATGTGGGGCTTTCAATGCTAAAAACAGGATAAACCAAAACCACTTGCCATCAGGTTGACTTTGACTCATGACATGTCAGACTAGAACTGTGCTCCATTGTGTTTTCAATGGCTGATTTTTGGGAAGTAGACTGCCGGGCCTCTCTTCCAAGGCATCTCTGGGTGGATTCAAACTTCCAGCCTTTTAGTTAGCCGCCGAGTGGGTTAACTGTTTGTACCACCCAGGGATTCTAAAACCAGGATAGTCCCAGGAAACCAAGAAGAATTGTTAACCTGAGTTGGAACCTAAGTTCTACTACCTAATTAGCTCTGTGCTTCTTAATTCATCCAATTCTCGGCTTACTCATCTATAAAATCATAATAACCCTTAAAGGAGATGTGAGGAATAAAGAAGAAAATTGCTGTTAAAAGGTGGCACAGAGACTTCATCAGCCTGAGACCAGAAGAACTAGATGGTGCCTGGCTACCACAATGACCACCCTGACAGGGAACATAACAGAGAGTCCCTGATGGAGCAGGAGAAAAGTGGGAGGCAGAACTCAAATTCTAGTAAAAAGACCAGACTTAATGGTTTGACTGAGACTTGCGGAACCCTGGAAGACGTGGCCCCCAGGCTCTCTGTTAACCCAAAACTAAAACCATTCCTGAGGTCAACTCTTCAGACAAAGATTAGACTGGACTATGGGACATAAAATGATACTCATGAAGAGTGTGCTTCTTAGCACAAGTAGATACATGAGACTAAATGGGCAGTAAATGGGCAGCTCTTGTCTGGAGGTGAGATGAGAAGGCATTGAGGGTCAGGAGCTGGTTGAATGGATATGGGAAATCCGGGGTGGAAAAGAAGAATGTGCTGTCACAGTATAGGAAGAACAACTAGCGTCATAAAAAAATATATGTATAAATTTTTGTATGAGAGACTAACTTGAACTGTAAACTTTCACTTAAAGCACAACAATAAAAAAAAAAAAAAGTGGCACAGAATCTGGCACACAGTAGCTATTAGTAAAAATATTAAGGGGAAATGCTTCTGTCTAAAGAGATGGGCATATAGTGTTTGAATATATTCCCTTTAGAGGTCAGGTTAAATCTACATTTTAGAAATGAACTTGGGATAATAAGTGTAGGTCTCTTAAAAGTCTCTTTTCTTTTGTATATATTTAACATGTTTCATAATAAATTTAAAAAAATAAAAGTTAAGTCTTTCATGTGAATTAAAATCCTAAATCCTCATAAATAAACCATTTTTGTGGGAAATTATCCTAATTTACTAACAGGAATTGTATACAGAAATGTATCCACGGCTATCCACATTGCTTGCAATTGTAACATAAAAGCAACAAATTAGAAGAAAACTAAACACACAATGGGGAAATCATTAAATAAATCAGAATATTTTCATATGATAAAATACAATGCAGCCATTAAAATTGTAATAAGCAAACAAATCTACTGACCCTGTAAAATATTCATGTTACAAAACAATATGTACAGTATATACATATACACATAAACAGAAAATGGCAACGAAATATATATATAATAAAAGTAAACAGTAGTTGTCTCTAGGGGTGGGTGAAATTCAAAGTGACTTAAAATTGTCTTTTTTTTTTAGTGTATGTGATTTTCTTCATTTTTTTCTGTAATCAACATGCAGTGTTCTGTAATAAGAAAAAAATGTGATCAAATAAATGCTTTACAGGAAAGAATGCCTTTCAAGAATTTAGCTAACACATGGTGGGGAGGGGGCTGTACAGGAACTCTAGATTAAGAGTTCAAAGATCTGCATTTTTATTCTAGTTTCGGCCAATCACCCAAGCTCGTTGAGGTTCTGATTCCTGTCTGTGAAATGAAGAACTTAAAACTGATGGTGCTCACTACCCTCACAGAACTCAGATTCCTTGGCAACAGCTGGTAGGTGATATTTCCTACATGGTATCTCAATAATACTTCCATTTTTTAAAAAATCAGATTTTGTTTTCAAAGAAACTTCTCACAGAGCTGTGACTGTCCATTTGCACTAATCTGATTTTGTTCCCATCCTTAATCCTTCCAGCCTAAGAGTTTGGAATTGGAAAAAAAAAAAAAAATTGGTATGTAATAAAGAGAAGCATGAAGAAAAGCCTGTATAAAAATTAAGTCTATTAACTAAAAAAAAAAGTAGTGAAACAGCAAATATATGCAATGATATGAAGAGCTCATGTTTTTACTATAGAGTTCTTACAAATCAATAAAAAACACATTCTAAAAGTCTAATAGAAATAATGACAAACACAATTTAAAATTTTATAAAATCAGATTGTAAATAACTGTCATAATATTTATCATGTTCAATCTTACTAGGAGCAAAAATTAAAATCAGATATTTTCTACCAATCAGATTAGCAAATATACAATATTATTATTATATTTTTTATTGTCTTACATAAAGCTAATGGGAATATATATTCCTGTACCCCAGATATTAAATTAAAATATCTATCAAGAGAATTAAAAAGATCCCCATTGTCAGACTCAGTAATCCCTCTATTAAGCAGTGGAGTATGGAGGAGGGTAGCACAGAGAGAACAGTCCAGTCCATCAGGGAGGAGTATTTTAAATCATTGACAGTGTTTACAATTGCTGACACATGGTGATAATAAAAAGCATACTAACTTTTAGTCACTTTTGTTATTGTTTTTAATTCTCTATAAACAATGCTCCCCATTTTGCCTGCACATGGGGCAAACCACTCCCACAGCTACATCCCACCCCCTTGGAATGTGGCTGGGGAGGGGTCTGCCTCATGTGCAGGCAAAATGGGGAGCATCATTTGTAGAGAATGGTACGTGTTATAGATTGAATCCATAACACTGGTATGTGTTAACAATTGAATTGTGTCCTCCAAAAATACGTGTTGTAAATCCTAACCCCTATACCTGTGGTTTTAATCCCATTTGGGAATGGGGTTTCTTTGTTACATTAACATGGCAGTACTAGTGTGGGGTGTATCTTAAATTAGTCTCTTTTGAGATATAAAAGAGCAGATTAAGCAAGAAAGCACAAACTGGGGAGAAGACAGATGCCACACAATATGAGATCTCAAAGGAAACAAGAAACAGAAGCCGAAAAGAGACAAGGAGCTTCCCCCAGAGCCCACAGAGAGAGAAAACCTTCCTCTAGACCTGGTGCCCTGAATTTGGACTTCTAGCCTCCTAAACTATGAGAAAATAAATTCGTGTTTGTTAAAGCCACCCACTTGCAGTATTTGTTACTGCAGCACTAGATAACTAAGACAGTATGCCACAGCTTTTGCAGTGGGATGAATGGTGGCCCCTCAAAAGATATGTCTAACTAGAACTTGGTGAATTCGACTTTATCAGGAAAAAGCGTCTTTAACAGACGTAACTAAATTAAGGATCTCCAGACGAGAGCATTCAGGATTAGGGTGGGCCCTAAATCCAATGGCAAGTGTCCTTAGAAGACACAAAAAGAAGAAGGCAATGTGATGACGGAGGAAGAGACTGAAGTGATGTGTATACAAGTCAAGGAATGCCAAAGATTGCTGGCAGCCACCAGAAGCTAGGAAAGAAGCACAGAACAGTTTCTCCCTCAGAGTTTCCAGAAGGAACCAACACTGCCAACACCTTGATTTTGGACTTCTGGCCTCCAGAACTGCAAGAGAATAAATTTGTGGTGTTTAGTAGTCAAGTTTGTGATAACTTGTTATGACCGCCCTCAAAAACTAATACAGCCGGGCATTTGGAATTTTGACACCATTCCTCTCAATAACACCGCCACCTCTCCTCCTTACCTTTACCCTTGCCTGCACATTTTCTCAGGGAAATACAAACAGCATCAAACAAAGCAACTTGTTACCAAAGACCTCAGCCTAGAGGCATGAACCCACAGAGGATCTAGGGAACTCCTCTCTCACCAAATTTTAACACCCTTCATTGATGTTAATTGAACAATACCAGAGGCAAAATACGTACCCTGTACCTAAAACCTGTCACCTCTATTAATTAAAAACAGGCTTACGGAATATGAAACTATAGTGCTTGACTTTCTTTTTAATTGTAAAGACACTTAATTGGCTTGTACAAAAGAAAAAGAATTCCTTTCCTCTCACTTTAATGAGGTCTTTATTATTCAAATGACACATTTTGCTCAGTTTCGACTAAAAGACATTGCAATTCAAAAGGCTCTGAGATGATGAATATTTACAGAGTATCCAAAGGAAAGTTCAAAATATAAAGCCAGAATAGAAACAAAAATAGTATCATTCCAAGTCCAAAGTTGATGCTATTAGTCAGCACTTTAAGGGGCTGATTTTTTTTCTTCCTGAGGCAGAAAAGATGTCCTCCTGATATTCACACCCTTCTTAGTTCCCTCCCAAGAGTGTGGGCTGGCCTTACAAACAGAATACTATACAGCAAAAATTATGGATGTCATTCACAAGAGTAGTTTACAAAAACTTCAGCCAATCTCCAAACTGGCTCTCATCCATGAAGGTGCTAAGAGTGGAGATTTCTGGACAGTAGAAAAATTAGTGACGTATTGTCACACTACTCTCTGCTCCCTGCTCAGACGGAGTGCTTTCCTGCTCCCTTTTGTGGTCCTCTTAGGGAGCTAATGGGAACTCACACTGTCCCAACAGCCCATTCTATATGCCACAACCTCCCTTCTCCCAAGGGCTACTCAGAAGACACTGCCTTTCTCTAAGACTTTCCCTTGCTCCTCAGCTGGAAGTAAGCAAGTCTCCCTCTTCTGAAGCCACTACATGCTTTCCCTAAACCTTCTGCAAAATTGACAGTGGTGTGGTTGACAGAAAAACAGACACAACCAAAAGATACAAGTTCTTCAATTTACTACCAATAGACAACCTCATGGGACAGGAGACTGACCCAGCTGTTTCCTGGTCAAAAAAACAAGCTTCCCTGGCCTTCAAGTCCCCACCTAAGCACCACACTACCAGTGATAATGACCAGACTAGGGTGGCCAAGATTCCAACAGTGTCTTTGCCATTCTCAAGGGAGTTTTTATACCTTGCTGACTACTCTGAGTGTCTGGACTGCCTGCCCATCAGTAACTGGCAATAACTCAGTCCCAGTACATCGAGTGTTACTGTAAATTGAACATCAACTTCCAAGGTGTAGCATCTCGCAGGAGGCCTGCCCTTTGATTCTGTCTGGAGTGTGTCCACTCCGACATTACTTAACACTTCCTATCCTGTGCTACAATCTGCATGTGTTATCGCTACCAGTAGACAACAATCAATGTCCATCAGCTAAGAAGTCTTTGTCTAGGGTCTGATATGTAGAAAGAAAGAAGCCCTTTGTACATGACTGAAAGGGTATATCTGAATCAATGCTCTTTTTCCAACTACACTTGGTCTATAGGCTATTATGTAGCTATGTTTTAAAATATATTCCCTAAAATGGCATGAGAAGGAGGGAAAAGGTTGATTTGGTTCTAGTTGATCAATAAAGAAAAAGTAATTTATTCTTTGGAGACAAGACCAGCCCATTATGACGCAAAGAACTCAAGAATCAGATATATAATTTCAAACCTGAGAGCCATACTTCCTAAGAGTCGAAGAGCAACAGTAGCAACCACCACAGGTTAAGTTACAGTGAAGATTTGTAATTGGAATTGTAACATGCTCCAAAAGAATAAGGCAGCCTTTTGTAGGTTAAATAAACACCCCTCAGAATGTTAAGACAATTGCGATTTTTGAGGATTTCATTTCACACACAAGGAAAGAATGAGCTAAGTGAAATGTTACATAAAGGGAAATACTTTCCAATTTCTCCTTGAAACAGAATGTCACACCATCTAGGGCATTTCTCAATGAGTTGTAAGAATTCATACTATTTGAAAATACTCTAAAATTCAATAGAAAGGGCCTAAGGACCCAAAGTCCCATAAGCAATTGTGTCTCAGTCTCAATCAATGTTCTGCTGCCTCTTCTCCTGGAAAAGGAAGGAAAAAAAAATTATTGTAGAATTCCAAGGCAGATCCTTGTTTAAATAACTAGGACTAACTCATGAGTTGCAGCAGAAAACTGACCACAGCAATTCTACTCTGCAGCAACCTCAAGCCCAGTTCAAGCTCTGTACATCCTAGTCATCCATTATGTGTGCCAAACAGCCTGTGTATCCCTGGTAAAACCTCACATAATTTTAGTCAGAATGTAGGCAAGTTTGTAAAAAATACTTATGTACTGTAACGTATCAGAAAAAAATATAAAATTAGCTTCTCCAGTTCACAATTACATAGATACTGTTGCTGAGGATACGGCCAAACTCGGTAGCATTAAATATTAAATAATAGTACAAGGAATGCACTGATTTTGCAAAAAAAATCATGATATAATGTTCAAATGATTCAAGCCTAGGAAAGCTGCAGTAAAATATAGGCCATACTAAGTGCATCTTCTAGAAAGAATTAACACACATGAGGGATTTCCCTTTATGCATAGACAGTCTCAATAAATGTTGGTGATTTTCATTTAAGAATGAATGAGAGTTAAAGAATATTATTTGCATCATATTATTTTCATAAGAGAATTCTTTTGCTTTGTGAAATTCCAGCAGGTCAGACAGGTAAAAGTTTGCACCCTGGGTCGATCTGCCTCTCATTAGTTGTGTGGACTTCAGGAAAGTTAGTCTCTCTGGGCCACAGCTGTATCACCTGTAAAAGGGAGTAATAATCCCCACCTTGCTTGGTAGTTATGAGAATTAAGAGAAATATGTAAAATGCCTAGCATTGGCCTTGGTAGAGATGATGCCTAAAGCAGGTCACTTCTAACACTAAGCTGCTCATTTCCTAGATGTGGGGTCATACTTTGGGGACATGGTGCCCACTAGTAATTCAGAGATATAAAATACACATGTAATTTTATAAATTTCCTGGATTTATAAAATATCTATGTATTATTTTCCCTGCCATCACTCATTAATTCTGGAAGATAGCCCCCTGAATAATACGCAAGGAAAAGAAAGCAAATAAAACAGGGAAAATGTCAGCACAAAAAACTGATATCAACTTGGGTGGGTGGTGACTGTTGGCTGTGCTTCTAAATTCTCTAAGACCCAAAATTTCAAGAAGTTGAAGGATACCATCAAGTATTAAAATAATAATTAACCCAGAGTGCATTCCGCTGTCAAGATAACCTAGCCACGCTTAATTAAAAAGATGTTTTTATTTAAGTTGGAATAGAGAAAATGATCCAAAGAAATCACCAGGAGTAGAACACAACACTGTCTGTATCCCCTGGAGACCACAAGGAATTTTTCATTTCATGCACCATTTACAACTTTTTATAGTGAATTCTAGAACATTAGTATATACACTTAACAGAAAATGGAAACACTCTTATTTTTGTTATTTCCTTAGATTTTTGCCTCATGTCCATTATCTCGATTATATATTCCCATCCCATCATATGCAATCCCAGCAGCAAAATCTCTCCCTCATTAATTCTAGTGGGGGAAATGTAAAACGGGAGGACACCCACATTCTCTCTATGAGGGCTTTCTAGGAAAAATCCATCAATTTGATAACGGTGCCACCAATGGCACTCAATCCAATTGACATGGTATCTCCAAAGTGCAACTGACTCCTCAGGGCTGCAGTTCCAATTGTTTCCATCTCTCTCCTGCCCTCTAAAGTTAAGACTTTATTGCCCTGTGTTCTAACTTCCTGGCTATATTTAATAAAATGGAAAAACAACAATAGGCTCAATAAGGATGGGAGGATTGGAGAGTGGAGTAAGAATAATTTCATCTATATGCGTAATCAACTAACTTCACTTGATCACAGCTCCCAGACTGAGAAAATGCAAATTAACAAAAGTTTTGCTAATTCTACAAATTCCCACTTGTTCATCTGACACATGGCTAAAGGTCATGTCCTAAAGAAATTCACTTGTGACACGAAAGAAGTCTTGGAAGGCCAAAATGGAGTTTAGTAAATTCCACAAGGGAACTGAAAGAATGTGAATATCATTCATGTAAATGGAAGAAGGGAAGAACTAGGAGGATGGGGAGGGTTGCAACTGGTATTATTTAGAGACCAGGAAATTGCTCATTTCTCTCTGACCCTCAGTTTATTCATAAGCAATATAGAATAATAATAAGTCACAACAATAGACTAGAAACTCCTGAAGGGCAGAGACTGTAACTGAAGTCACCCTTGTACCTCTACACCTAACACCATACCTGACATACAAGAGAAAAACCTGTTGCCATTTAGTCAATTCCAACTCATGGGGACCCCATGTGCATCAGAGTAGAACTGCACTACTCCACAGGGTTTTCAATGGCTGATTTTTCAAAAGTGGATCACAAGGTCCTCTTCTGAGGTGCATCTCGGTAAACCTGAACCACTAACCTTTTGGTTACCAGCCAACTGTGTTAACCATTTGCACTACCAAAGGATTCCAACATACAACAGAAGTTTGCTGAATTACTGAATTGCTGAAAATTAAATAAGATCTCCTTGTGAAAGAACTCTGCATTACTGCTCACGCCTAGTAAGTTCATGGTCACTGGTTTTTAAAGCATTGCATACAGACAGAATTTCTTTTTAAATTCAGAGTCTCTATGCGAGCATTACCCACAACACAGTTGTTTATATACCACTTCCCTAATTTTTGCCAAATTTAAGGACCACCTGTACTAATTTCTTTTTTAATGCATGGGAAACAAACTCCTCCGTATTTCTCAGCCTCGCCCTTTGCAAAAATAACTGCTAAATGAGGTTGCTGTTCTGATTTTGGTTTTTACAAAATTAATACGTGTTAAGATAAATAGAATATCTGCCAGTACATACCCTGTGTACAGACAGTGACATCTGAACCAACTTTGGGAAACTCTGCTCTCTGACTCACAGAGCTCGCAATTAAGCTGTCCAGCAGTGGAAGTAATTAAAAATGAATAGTCCACGCAGCCTTACAAAACGCATCCATTACTGAGAAAGCAGAACTGTGCAGGAAATTCAAGTGAAGGGCTAGGGCTGGCAGTAAATTATTTGGTTGTGCCTATCAAGAATGCATTTTCTCTCAGAGCTCAAAACGTTTGCCTTCTCTGTTTCACTGTGATCTCTTTGTGAGGGGTTCCATCTGTCCTCCACGCCAAGGAGTATCTAGTCTTGGCCATGTGCATCAGGGGTTACTAGCATTTGTTCACAAGGCTCCAATTAAAGTAACACTTGGGCCTCCTCACCTAAGTAAAATGCACCCCTCCAAGCACTTTACTCAATTGATAAGTGGGGAAAATAAAGGTAATGAACAAATAACTAGCCTTTCCGGAAAGGTATTAGCATTCTTTCAAATTAAAATTACATTTTGTGGCCATAAATGAATATTAAGCATTACAAGCCATTATTTATGAACTTCTGCAATACTGTGGATGCATAAGTTCAGCTGAAAATTCATGGGAACATTCATTTTTTAATATATATTTAGAGAATAAGAAATCAGATGATGATTTCATTACCATTATGCAAGGAGAGCTTATTTAAAACATACCTTGCTTGGTTATAATGCAGACAGGAGGTTTAATGTGGGATAGTGGAAGTGAGCTTACATGAACAACAGGCAGAAAAAATTATTTGGGGAATGTGCTTCAGCGCATGGTCAAGTCACTCAGACAATAAAACGTCTCATGCATTTGTACATTTCCCTTGCCAATGACGACTCTTTCTTCAGTTTTGCCTAGAGATATATGGAGCTGTAATAGAGTTCAGAAAGCTCCTGACAGCTGTGTGCTGCCATTCAGACCTGAGAGATTCCGTGTTATGATAAAAATTAATGTGCTCTGACATCCTCTGGGACTCCCTGGGCCCTGGGAATAGCTAATGAAGAAATACAACCTTGCCAGAAAACAGCATGAGGCCCTAGAGTTGAGGATTAATTCACATGTGGTGGAGGTGTGGCCCCCTCTGTCATCAGCTGTAAAGCAACCAGACCCCACTGCCAAAGGAAGCCAGTGCTTATTGGTTAGAATTATTTCCTGGGTCAGTGGAGGCCAAATAAACAAAACCCTTCATGCGATAATTGAGCCCAAGTTGGACTCAACCTGTCGCTTTGTGCTAATGCTCTCTTCTCCCACCAAAAAAGGGTCACTCAACATCTCAGTCTCGTTTGCTCTGATCTGTGGACTTGAAAACTTCTCCCGGGGAGACGTGATCCCTTGGTAACTGGGACGCTACTGGGTATAGCATAAAGGGGACTCCTTCAAGAGGGGCTCAGAAAGGGTCATGGTCTTGAGCTTAAAGGAATGCTAATCCCCAAAGAGATATTTCACTGGCCCCAATACCTGACCTGCCAACTCCTTGGACCACTGAGTATCATGGTGTCCTACAAAAGGGTAGAACAGTGAAAATATAACTCAGTTAAATGTTCTGATCAACATTATTCATAAGAGTCAAGAAGTAGAAAAAAGGGGAAGCAACTCAAAAGTCCATCAACTGAGGATTGGATAAACAAATGTGGTATATCTATACAATGGAATATCATTAAGCAATAAAAAGGAACTACAACATGGATGAACCTTGAAAATATTAGGCTAAGAAAGAGGCCAAACATAAAAGAGCACATATGATACGATTCCACTAATATGAAATGTCCAGAATAGGCAAATCCATAGAGACCGAAAGTAGTTTAGTGGTCGCTGGGTGCAGGAAGGAATGGGGAACAACCACTTAATGGGTACAAGGTTTCTTTTTGGGGTGATGAAAATATTCTGGAATTAGGTAGTGGTGAAGGTTGCACAACCTTGTAACATACTAAAAACAACTAAATGGTACACTATAAAATGGTGACTTTTATGGTATGTGAATTATATCTCTAAATTCATCACAATCACCTTCACTTGCTGCACATGCAGCTTTTAAATCATTGAAAAGGCTTTGATCCTCTTTTTGCACTAACCAAAAAAAAACCTCTTGCTGTCGAGTAGATTCCGACCCATAGCAACCCTATAGGGCAGGGTAGAACTACCCCATAGGGTTTCCAAGGAGCAGCTGGTGGATTCGAACTGCTGACCTTTTGGTTAGCAGCTGCAGCGCTTAACCACTGCATCACTGGGGCTCCACTAAAGTAGGCTAAATAAGAACCGTAGGCACTTGTTACGACTTACCTACAAATTTGATTTAAAGACACAAGAATAGATCTTGTTTGTAACCTGAGGACTGCCTGTATATCTTTTTTTTCCTTGTGTATGTTTGAAATTTTCCATAGTAAAATATTTCAAGAAACAAAGACAAATTAATTGAGGGGTAGGATAATGGGCAATTTTTATTTTTGTATTTATACTTTTGCATATTTTTTCAAATGTTCTACGATGGGCATGTATTATTTCTGTGGTCATAAAAATCATGTAAAACAACATATTATACACAAAACAAAAATAAATAGATTTAAAATCTGCCTGGAAAATCATCACAGCGGTTAAGCCTTCTAAAACAAAATGAAATCAGGCCAATGTGATCACAGGAATCACCACTGCGAGAAGCAGCACAATATGAAATGCAGGGTGGAAAGCTATACGTGACTGTCTGCCTATGTGGGGTGTTGTTGTCTGCCATCAAGTCGATTACAACTCATAGCGACCCTACTGGACAGAGTAGAACTGCCCCATAACGTTTCCTGAGCTGTAATCTCTTTTTTTTTTTTTTTAATTTTATTGTGTTTTAGGTGAATGTTTACGGTGCAAATTAGTTTTTCATTCAAAAATTTATACACAAATTATTTTGTGACATTGGTTGCAATCCCCACAATGTGTCAGCACTCTCCCTCTTTCCCTTTCCACCCTGGGTTCCCATGTCCATTCGTCCAGTTTTTCTGTCCCTTCCCACCTTCTGATCTTTGCTTTTGGGCAGGTGTTGCCCGTTTGGTCTCCTATACTTGACTGAACTAAGAGGCACATTTGTCACATGTGTTACTGTTTGTTTTACAGGCCTGTCTAATCTTTGGCTGCAAGGTAGACTTCGGGAGTGGCTTCAGTTCTAAGTTAGCAAGGTGTCCAAGGGTCATAGTCTCAGGGATTCCTCCTGTCTCTGCCAGATCAGTAAGTCTGGGATTTTTCAGTGAATTTGAATTTTGTTCTACATTCTTCTTCCACTCTGTCCTGGTTCCTCTACTGTGATCCCTATTAGAGTAGCTGGTGGTAATAACCGGGCACCACATAGTTCTTCTGCACCCAAGCTGGTAGAGGCTGTGGTAGTTGTGGTCCATTAGTCCTTTGGACTAATATTTTCCATGTGTTCTTGATTTTCTACATTCTCCTTTGTTCTGAATGTGATTGGACCAAGAGATGTATCTTAGATACTGAAAGTGGTGAGATGTATCTTAGATGGCTGCAAGCAGATCACCAGGTCTTTTCTCCTGAGGAGCCACTAGTGGGCTCAAACCACTGACCTTTCTTGTTATCAGCCAAGCATTTAACTGTAGCACCACCAGGGCTCCTCCCTATGCAGTTACTGGATAGCAAACCCACCCTTCCAATGGTACAGCTATGGAGGAGCAGCAAATAGAATAGAATTGACTCTGCTGCAAAGCTCCAGAAGGCCTGAATAACCTTCCAGGGGGATGGAAGAGGAGAAAAAACGAACTGGTAGGTCCAAGACACCTACGGGTCAAAGTGGGGTGAGTAACCTGGGGTTGAAGCTTATTTTAGAATCAGGGTCTTAGGTCATATCTAGTTCTCGTCTACAATCAATTACTTTACTCTAACAGGGTGGCATTCTCTTGAGGTTGGACCAGAAAGAAAGGAGTCTGCTATGTGTTGAACAGATCTGTGTCAGAGGAAGTCCTTGAAGAATTATCAGAGTCACTTGCCGGAGTTACACTTCTTCTATTGCAAAGACCCAAGAAGGATACGAGGCGTACCACTTCCCCAGGGCTGCCGTAACAAAGTACTGCACATTAGGTGGCTTCAAACAACAGAAATGTATTCTCTCACTGTTCTGGGCGCTCAAAGTCTGAATTCAGGGAATCAGCAGGGCCATGCTGTCTCTGAAGGCTCTATGGGAGAATCCCTCCTTGTCTCTTCCAGCTTCAGGTAGCTCTAGACGTTCCTTGGCTTCTGGCAGCATCACTCCAATCTTTGCGTCCGTCTTCACATGGCCATCTTCCCTCTGTGTCTGTGTCTCTGTGTCTCTTCTCTTCTTATAGGAACAACAGTCATATTGGATTAGGGCCCATCCGATTCCAGTATGACCTCATGTGAACTTAACACTATTTCCAACTAAGGTCACATTAACAGGGACTGGAGGTTAGGACTTGAATATATCTTTCGGGAGGACACAAATCAACCCAGAACACCAGGGCACCACCATCTAAGGCAAAGAATGACCAGGAAGTGGTGATAAGTGATAGAGTGAAACAGAAGCCCAGTCTAGCCTGACTCCCAGTCCAGTGCTCTTTTGCCCTCACTCACTATTAAGCTGTATTTATTGCCCCCCACCCCTGCAACACCTTTCTCACCAATGAAGGAAAACCCAATCTTTCTTCTCTGCCTCCATCAGGAAGTGGTTCTTCCTCTCCATGGCTGCAATGGGCTCAGATGATATGAACACGCAGTTGAGAAAAGAACTTCAGTGACTAATAAACAGAAACATTCTAGTTTGTAATAAACACCTGACTATAATAAAATAAATCCAAGTTATAAAAATCATATTTCAGATCTCAACAGCAAAAAGTTTAAAAATAATACCATATTGCCTAGTGTTCAGTGAAGGGATGAGAAAAAGTTACATGTAACTTTCCTGGAGGGTAATTTAGTTTAATACAGATTAACAGTATTAAAAACCATTCAAATGCTTTGACCCAAAAACTGTTCTTGTAGCAATTTATCCTAAGAAAACAAGAGATCCACAAAGATGGATGTACAGGGATGGTCACATAGTACTCATAACAACAACAAAAATGAGAAGCAATCTAGCATCCAACAACTTGAGATTGGTTAAATAATTTTATCTATACGCAATGGACTATACTACAACCCACAAAATTAAAATGGGAGAAATACATTTAATAACATACAAAAACATCCAAGACATACTAAGTACTAAGAAAACTAGGTTACAAAAGAATACAGTCGTCCCTTGGTATCTGTGGGGGATTCGTTCCAGGAGTGGTTCCAGGACCCCTGAGGATACCAAAATCCGTGGATACTCATGTCCCTTATATAATATGGTATAGTATTTGCATATAACCTATGCACATCCTCCCATATACTTTAAATCATCTTTAGATTACTTACAATACCTAATACAATGTAAATGCTATATGAATAGTTGTTATACAGTACTGCATTGTTTAGAGATAATGACAAAACACTAGTCGGGCAATGCACAAAAAAGCGTGCTAGACAGAGACTGAGGATGTGTGAAACGGCAGAGGCTACAGCATGGGATGCCTACGCATCACTTCAATCGAGTGGATTCACCATAGTGATCGGTGTGTGGTGAATTCAGGTTTTGCTTTTTGGAACTTTTTTCCCCCCAGAATATTTTTGATTCACAGTGGGCTGAATCCCCAGATGTAAACCCACGGAAACGGAGGGTCGACGATATATATATAATGTAACCACTTCACACCCACTAGCACGGCTAGAGTAAGAAAATGGACAATAACCAGCATTGGCAAGGATGTGGAGTAAATGGAACCCTCATACATTGCTGGTAGGAATGTGAAATGGTATAGCTACTGTGGAAAACAGCAGTTCCTCAAAAAGTTAAACACAGAGGTACTATATGATACAGCAATTTCACTCCTCAGTATATACCCTAAAGACTTCAAAATACGTGTCCACACAAAAACTTGTACACGGATATTCATAGCAGCATTATTCATAATAGCCAAAAAGTGGAAACAACCCAAATGTCCATCAACCAATGACTAGACAAATTGTTGTATATCTACACAATGGGATATTATTAAATAATAAGAAGCAATGAAGTACAGGTATATGCTACAATATGGATGAACCTTGAAAACATTGTCAAGTTAAAGAAGCCAGACACAAAAGGCTATATATTGTATGATTCCATTTATATGAAATGTCCAGAATAGGCAAATCCATAAAGACAGAGGCTCAGAGAAGTGGAGTGATTTGCCCAAAGTTGTCAGTTGTCAAGACAAGATCCAAGCTGAGCTGCTCTGACTCCAAAGCCCATGTCCTTTCTAGCACTTCACACTAATGGTGGTCTTTGAGAGACCTTTGTCTACTCTCTGAGCTACATTTGAGGAGGGGATGAGAGCAGAAAAGAAGGTGAGGCCATCATCTCTCCTGAACTACAAGTGGGCAAAAAAAAAAAACAGACCTGGTTGTTAGGTGTGCTGTTCCCAGTTCCCCACATGGCAAAAACAAAACCAGCTGCTGCCAATTTGATTCTGACTCACGGTAGTTGTGGAATAGAACTGTAATCCACAGGTTTTCCATGACCATCACCTTTTGGAAACAGATCGCGAGGTGCCTTTGAGAGGGTTTGAATGGCCAGCCTTTCAGTTAACAGCCAAGCACTTAACCATTGACACCACTCAGGGACTCCCTCCTATATGGCAGTGGATCCCAAACCACTGACTCTCATGCTGCCCGTGAGAACTGCCTGGAGAGCTTCTAAAAGTCAGATGCCCACTTCACACCCCAGGACAACTAAATCAGAATGACTAGGAGTGGTAGCCAGGCATCAGTGGTTCTTAAAGATCCCCAGCTGATTCCATGTGCGGCCCAGTCAGCGAACCATTGTCATAGTCTCCTGGGAGTTTTGAGATATGATGTGGAAAATTGAGGCATCATTGTCTTAAAGAGACGTTCTGCTAAGATCTGTTTCTCAAAGCTATATAATTTGGCAATTTATCTATTACCTGCACTTTTGAGATTACCAGAAACCCCCACCTTTTTTTTTTCTTTCTGTGTTTGGTTATCAGTTATTGCATAATGTCAGCTCAAACAACTTTCTGATTGTGAATTGGTGACTGAACTATAACAGCAGTTTAAGCTCAAAAGGCAAACTGAAGAACTTGGCCACTAATTGAGAGGATTCATTTATGTATTTCTAAATGACAAGGTAAGGAATAGATTCCTACAAAGTGAAGGAAAGAAAGGACTCACAACATTAAAAACAGTGCGGTGACAAGCAGTTCACCTAAAAATAGAATCTTCCTCAGGGATTTTCAGCGGGCTGCCGCAGTGTAACTGTCGCTGATTTATTTCAAATGTATATTCAAGTTTCTAGGCTGACAAGAATTAGCTTCTCAACAATTTACTAGGAAAAAAGATGGTTCCCATGTTATTAAAATGTGATTTCAGTGCGGTTTAAGCACAATTTCCCAACATGTCAATTATGTAAACGTAGGATTCCGACGTGACAAGGCGGGTGGTTAATATGGTACAAAGAGAAAAACCAAGCTGGATTCATGGGCCAAGATGGGAAATCTAATTCTGAACCACAGAAACTAAAATGCTTTTTCCAAGTCTTACATAAATCAGTAGTTCTCTGTGAGTAACCAAATGTTAACCCTGGGTTTGCTGCATAGATGGCTGAGTGGGTGCTCTCAGGGCAGGTCCAAGAAGACGCGTGGTAGTTTCGGCTCGGAGGGCTCAACCCTGTCACACCAAGCAACGCTAGGCTGGCTTGGTTGTATGGTGTATGTCCACATCCGGGGTGTCCCGGCTCTTAGCAAACCAATGTTTTCACAGATTCAGAAAAGGGAAACTTTATGTTTCTTGCCTGAAATAACTATTGTATTACTTTAAAATTTGATTCCCAGGATCTACAAACACCACCAAAAATAAACAAATAAACAAAAAGCAGTTGCCATAGAGCTGACCCTGCCTCATAGTGATCCCATGTGTACAATTGTGCTCCATAGCGTTTTCAGCAGCTGATTTTTTGGATGTAGGTTGCCAGCTCTTTCTTCCGAGGCACCTCTGGGTAGACTTGAATGTCCAACCTTTCAGTTAGCAGCCAAGTGCATTAACCATTTGCACAACCCAGGGACTCTACCCAAGGAGGTACCAATTTAAGAACTCTGAATGGCTGAGAATTAGCACCTTGAAAGCAGAGTTCAGTTCAACAAATGGAACTATATGTTTCCACAGTTGTCTTTCCTTCCTTCTCTTTTCTCTCCCTCCTTTTCTTCCATCTTATCTATTCATCCATCCATCCATCCATCCATCTTTCCTTGTACTATGAGGCAGTAAACGTAATAGCTGCAAAGGATGATGATAATGATAATAACATGATGATACAAACTAAAATATATTAAATACTTATTAGGCAAGGGGTACTAGGCTTTTTGACATTATGGTATTTAATCCTCACAAACACCTCGAAGTGGTATTATCATCATATCCTATTTTTATCAGTGAAGAACCTGAGGATCAGAGAGAATAAGGAATTTGCCAAGAGATTCAGAGCTGAGACAAAGATGAATTAGCCAAGGTTTCTGCTTCTTTGGGGTTCAATCTAACAAAGAAAAGTCAATACAGAAAAAAGTGTTCCTATAGTGTTCCAAGTGTGATTACTGGGTATGTTGTTGTCGATGCTCCAAGAAGTGACTTGTCAATTCAACTGTGGTGCAGGGAGAAGAGGAGGAAATAAGGGAGGCTCCATAGGGGCTCCACGAAGTCAAAGTCATATCTGAGTAGTGATGGGCAGGTGGGAGGGAAGCAGTGCCAGCAAAGGCTCAGTCAGGATTTAGAACCTGTAAGCATCTCTTGTGAGGAGCACAGGATGAAGGGAATATGACCATAGATGAAGGTGGAAAACAGGCCAGACCCCACAGGCCTCGGTGGGCTACACCAGAAAAGGCAAAAACATTTTACTATCTCATCCTTTTACAGAAAAAGTTTGCTGACCTCTGCTCTAGTCCAATGTTTTAAGTAATTGTTGTTTAACGACAGCAACAAAACATTATTTGCTCAAGCTAAATACGTAACATCAGCTTGTGTGCACATTGGTGGGACGGTAGGGAATGGAAGGCGAAAACCACAGAGTAATTGTGTCTATCCTCCAAAGCTTGGTTTTTATTTCTTCCTGGAAGGGAAGTTTTTTGTCTTCAATTAACATACATCACTTTGAATTCACGAAATGTGATAGTGATGTCTGAACCTAGAACTCTGTTGGGAAATCAAGAATGTTTATTTTGCAAACATTGTTGTGGGTAATTCAAACACATCTTCATTTATTTCGTAGTAGTGATGACTTTTAAATTTGGCAAAATGGCTCACTGAAATGTTTTCCCTATCAAACTTAAGTGCAAAGTGGCCCCTAATTAATTTAATAATTATTCTTTCTCCACCAAGGGTGTATTTTTGAAGAAGGTTATCGTATAAAATTACCAGAAACTTCTCAAGCGTCACTACTATTGTAAGATAGGGCACCGGAGAAGTGAGATGGCAAATGGTTTAATTCCAATGGCTAGCCCAGTTCCTGGCACTCTAATAAACACTGAATAAATAATGGGATGAGAGAAAATATAAAAGAATGGAAGTGGGAAGGAAGGCATATGGAGCTTAGGTATCCCAGAATACACAGTTTGATTATATTTAGTGTGTCCTACTGTTTGTTCCCCTCTTACCCAAATCAGGTTGCTCCTAAGGCAACTTGAATCATCTGGAAAAGAAGCTCAAAGCCAAGGGAGGCAGATCTAGCAAAGGTAAAGAGAAGAGTCTAGGCATTCTTCTCCGGAAGAGAAATGTGGAGCATCCTTCAGGTCCATGGCCTTGCATCAAAGTGAATACAGAATAACAAACAGCAAGGAAAAAAAAAAAAAATGAGTAGAGTAACAAGTACTCTGAGCTCCACCATTGTCATTGACTAAATTCCAACTCTTAGCAACCCTATAGGGCACAGAACTGCCCCACAGGGTTTTCTAGGCTATAATCTTTACAGGAGCAGACCACCAGGTCTTTCTCCCATAGAACCACTGGGTAGGTTAGACTCCCCAAACTTTTGGTTAGCATCTGAGCATTTAACTGTTGCACCATCAGGGCTCCTTGGGGTGCCACTGTAACAATCATCAATTCTCCTTGGCTCTAGTCTTATTTACAGCTCGCAGACAAAGTGAAGCTCATTTCTCCTCTTCTCTTGGTGGTCAGGAAGCTCAAAGCTTATTTTAACTTTAACAACTATGAAATATATTATGACAGCCATACTTCCTCTATGATCGCATCTTACTATTCCACTTTTACCCCCCTTCCCTGGTTAAAGCAGATTTCTTATTTCTATCGTATTATGTTGTATATATTCTTAAAAACCTTAAAATGTTTTAGGACCAAGATGGGAAATAAATACACGTTAAGAATAGTGACAGACACGTGAGACTTGTCTGGTTATTTTACATATTATAGACATTCTTCTCAACAATCCTGCAAGGTGGGTATGAGAATTCATTTTGCACAGTTTTGGAACGGGAGGCCCAAAGGTTCTAAGTAGTTTGTGCAAGGCCATACCTCTAGCAAGTGGTAACGCTGTGATTTAAACCTAAATTTACTTGACCCCAAAACCTGTGATCTTTCCATCATACCAGGGGTTGGCAAGCTATTACCCCCAGGCCACATCCAACTGGTCACGTGCTGTTATGAATTGAATTGTGTCCTCCAAAACAGATACATGAAAGTCCTAACCCCTATATTGTAAATATGACCCTGTTTGGAAATAAGGGTTTTCTTTTGTTATATTAATGAGGTCATACCAGAGTAGGGTGGGTTCGAAACCCAATTACACCTGAGTGGTGTTGTATAAAAGGAACAGAACAGACATGGACACACATACAGGGGGAAGACACCATGTAAAGAGAGACACACAAGGCAGATGCCTTTACAAGCCCGGGAATACCAAGGATTGCCATAGCTATTATAAGCTGAAATAGACAAAGACTTCCTACCTACAGCTATGCCCTGAATTCAGACTTCTAGCCTCCTGAACTGTGAGAAAATAAATTTCTGTTCTTTAAAGCCACCCATCTTACAGTATTTTTTGTTACAGCAGCACTCAGTAACTGAGTCACTTGTTTTTGTAAATAAAGTTTTATTGGAACACAGAAATGCTTGTCTGTTTACACATTGTCGACAGCTGCTTTCATGCTACAATGGAAAGACTGAGACGTTCTGACAGAGATGTTACTGCCCATAAAGTACTTACTCTCTGGCCTTTTACAGAAAAGTCTGCTGACCCTGGCACTGTACCAGTCTTCTCTGAGTTAGTATTTTGTTTAGTGAGAGATGACAGTGCATAATCTATTCTAGTAATACTTCAAAAAATATATTTAAAATTATTTGACGCCTAAAGAGGTTAAGATTCAAGAAGGCAAAAAAACTGACTTATGAGGAAAGTGTTCCTTCCTGATGTTTCCAGATACACTAAATGTTTCAGAATATGATTTTTTAATACCTTGAGATGTAAAATGTATGGGATGGGAAAAATTAACTTGTAGACCTTTAAAATTTTCCTTAAAAATCATAATTAATATCTAGATTTAAAGCATTCATTACAGCTAAAATCTGCCTCTCTGTTTTTCTTTTCTTTTAGTTTTCATACTGTGTAGAAAAGCAAAGCAACATGATCTTCTGTTAGGCAAAGCAAAAATGGATTCTCACGTTGAGCAAAGAGTAATGCAGCTAAGCTGGCTAAAACATTATTCTTAAAATTGAGCTTGGGGAGGAAAAAAAAAAAAAAAAGATTAAGCCGTAATTTACACATCAGTCTTTAGGGTAATCTATCCCTCAAAATTTGGAATTTATTTATAACTTATAGTCTATTCACTCCCATAGAAGGACCTGAGATGGTAAAATTTGGAATTAGAGTCCAAGAATATCTGAGATTAGTAGACTCCAGTTCTGAAAGCAATTTAGGAAAAAGTGAAAATAAATAACTTTGTGAAGATTTTCCTCCTCAAATGTTTAAAAAAGAAAGGATAGAAGACTGTTATTTTAACTTTTTTTAAAACACTACTATTTCGTGTTATTTTATAAGTGAAACAAAAGCCTAATTTCTTTTAATTATATCGGAGACAGGAAGTTGAGAAGAGAAAGTGGGAATTCATGGTCAAAAGTTTAAGTTCTAGAAACCTTTAGACGTGCATATATTATCTTTAATATGAAAATCATATCAATTTCAATTAGTTTCCAGGATGACTTGCAACTCTTGATCAATTCGATATTATAAGAGCCAACAGGTCACTGGGATGCAAGCAATGCATATCCTAAATTATGTGCCATCGTCAACTTTTAAAATTACAGGATTGGAGTCCCAGTATCTATTTTATCAGAATATAAGAAACTCAAATCATAAAAACATTCTCTGAGAAAGAGAAAAAATGTTTACAGAGCTCTCAGTATGTGCTGGACACTGTTCTACTGCCTATTCAAAATATATACTTTTCAGTAAAGTAAGCAGCTAGGACCAGGAATGAAAAATGGGTAAAAGCACCAAAAACAATGCACTATTGTTTCAAAGTCCATTTCAGAAAATCCCAATATTTCATCTGAATGATTAGAATGGGTCCCAGCTCTTCACACACTGATGGAGGCCACTGCCCGCCAGGCGGTGTGGGGTTTGGCTGCTCTCCAGGCTTGCAGTTTAAACAAAAATATCCTTCAAAACTCAGTTTGGTCGGGACTTACCACAGGCTTGGGTTTGGAACTTTCCATTAATGCCCAAAATAATTTGACCTGAGACACACTGGCCGACCACCACCGCCAACTCTGGAGAGAACTGTCTGGAAGCAGGCTGAGGCTTCCTGGGCTGACCACCCAGAAGAGTGAGTGCAGAATAACGGAATAAATAAATAAAAAGGGGGGAGGGCAGAGAACAAGAGAATGGGCAGAGGGCGTGCTGAGCCTTAAGAAAACTGACTTTGCGAACCAAGCATATGTGTCCTCTTGATGGATAACTACACCATCACCTATGAAGTATTCTTGCCAAAAAATTACGCATGCATTTGATCAGGCCTCTAGAGTTAGCTACAAATTCATCGGAAACTTAGGAGACAAAAGAACATGTTAAATGACACCACAGGGATGCAATCATCAAAGTATGGACTGGAAAACTCTACAGGACTAGCAATCTGGTCCCATAAAACAATAGGTTACATCAAAAAAAAAAAAAAAAAGAAAAAGAAAAAGTAAAAGTGGAAGAGAAATACATAGATTAAAAGAGACTTAAGAAATATATTTTACTTGAACCCTGATTTAAATAAACTACATGAGAGACAGGCAGAAAGCCAGAGGCAAAGAGAAAATGAACATAAATGTTAATGTTTCAAGCTACTAAGTTTCAAAGTCTACCACCCACCTGTCAGTTTGTCCCACTGTGGTGGCTTGTGTGTTGCTGTGATGCTGGAAGCTATGCCACTGGTCACCCAGCAGAGCTTCCAGACTAAGACAGACTAGAAGAAAAGCCTAGTGATCTACCTCCAAAAATTAGCCAATGAAAATTTTATGGATCACAACAGAACACTGTCCAACTCGCTTGCTTTGGACCCATCATCAGGAAGGACCAATTGCTAGAGAAGGACATCGCGTTTGGTGAAGTAGAGGGCCAACGAAGGTGTAGGAGACTCTCAGTGAGATGGACTGGCACAGTAGACACATTAATGGACTCGAATATGTTGGTGATTGATTATGAGGATGACACAGAACCAGGCAATCCTTCATTCTGTTGTACACAGGTCACCAGAAGTTGGAAGAGATTCATGGCAGCTAACAACAAGTTTCAAAGTAATTTGTTACTCAGTAATAGATAAACAATACACAAATTTATACCGAGAAATACATAAATGAAAATGTGGGAAAAAACAACAAGGGTAGTTGCTTTCACTAGGGGCCCTAATACATGGCATAAATACAATACAAACCATAACTAACAATCCACAAACACCAGAAGATAAACTAGGTAACTGGGAGCTCCTAAACATTAAACACTTGTGCTCATCAAAAGACTTCACCAGAAGAGTAAAAAGAGAACCTACAGACTGGGGAAAAAATCTGGCTATGATATATCCGACAAGGGTCTAATCTCTAAAATCTATAAAATGCTTCAACATCTCAACAACAAAAAGACAAATAATCCAATTAAAAAATGGGCAAAGGATATGAACAGACACTTCACCCAAAGAAGACATTCATACAGCTAACAGACACATGAGAAAATGCTTGCAATCATTAGCTATTAGAAGAATGCAAATAAAAACTACAATGAGATACCATCTCACCCTGACATAACTGGCACTAATTAAAAAAAAAAAAAAAACCCAGAAAATAACAAATGTTGAAGAGGTTGTGGGAAGACTAGAACTCTTATGCACTCCTGGTGGGATTGTAAAGTGGTACAACCACTGTGGAAAACGATATGGTGCCTTCTTAAAAAGTTAGAAATAGAAATACCATACCAGCAATCCCACTCTAGGAATATATCCTAGAGAAACAAGAGCCGCCACACGAATAGACATATGCACACTCATGTTCACTGCAGCATTATTCACAACTGCAAAAAGATGGAAACAACCTAAGTGCCCATCAACAGATGAATGGATAAACAAATTATGGTACATACACACAATGGAATACTACGCAACAATAAAGAACAATGATGAATCCGAAAAACATCTCACAACATGGATGAATCTGGAGTGCATTATACTGAGTGAAATAAGTCAATCCTAAAAGACAAATATTGTATGAGACCACTATTACACACAGAAAAAAAAACAATCTTTAATGGCTATGAGGCAGGAGAGGGTAGGGAGCAGAAATCACTAACTAGACAGTAGACAAGTGTTAATTTTGGTGAAGGGAAAGACAACACACAATATAGGGGAAATTCAGCACATCTTGACCAAGGCAGTTATAGAAGCTTCCTAGATACAGCCAAACACCTTGAGGGACCAAGTTACTGGGGCTGAGGACTGGGGACCATAGTCTCGGGGGAAATATAGGTCAATTGGCATAACATAGTTCATAAAGAAAATGTTCTACATCCTACTTTGGTGAGTACCGTCTGGGGTCTTAAAAGCTTTCGAGCAGCCATCTAAGATACATCTATTGGTCCCATACTGTCGGGAGCAAAAGAGAATGAAAAAAATCAAAGACACAAGGAAAATATTAGTCCAAAGGACTAATGGACCGCATGAACCACAGCCTCTGCCATCTTGAGCCCAGAAGAACTAGATGGAGCCTGGCTACCACCACCGACTGCTCTGACAGGGATCACAATAGCGGGAAACAGAGCAGGAGAAAAACGTAGAACAAAATTCAAATTCACAAAAAAAGACCAGACTTACTGGTCTGACAGACTGGAGGAACCCCTGACACTATGTTCCCCAGATACCCTGCTAACTCAGAACTGGAGCCACTCCGGAAGTCTACCCTTCAGAAAAAGATTAGACAGGCCTATAAAACAAACAGTAACACGTGAGGAATGTGCTTCTTAGTTCAATCTAGTATAGGAGAACAAATGGGCAACACCTGCCCAAAAGCAAAGACAAGAAGGTGAGAAGGGGCTGGAAAACTGTAAGAACGGACACAGGGAACCCAAGGTGGAAAGGGGAAGGGGAAGAGTGCTGAAACATTGCAGGGACTGCAACCAATGTCACAAAACAATTTGTGTATAAATTTTTGAATGAGAAACTAATTTGTGCTGTAAACTTTCACCTAAAGTACAGTAAAATTAAAAAAAAAAAAAAAAAAAGAGTAGTTGCTTTGAATTCAGACAGACTCGGATTTCAAATCCAGGATCCATCATTTGCTAACTTAATAGTGACTTAGATTCTCTGTGCTTCAGCCTTTTAATTTGCAAAATGGATATAATAATAATCACTAAATAATAATTACTAGAGTTATTGTAAAAACTAAAGAGAGAATACATGTATAAGTGTTTATCACCTTGCCTTGCATGGAATAAACAAAAAGCCAGCTAGCAGCTATTATTTTTAAAATCATTATTAGCAGTGCTCATTTTTAATTTCAAAAAAAAAAAAATCAAACCTGTTGCTGTCTAGTCAATTCCAACTCATGGCGACCCCATTTAACACTGCTCCATAGGGTTTTCATGGCTGTAACCTTTACAGAAGCAGACTGCCAGATGCAGTGGTTAAGAGCTATGGCTGCTAACCAAAAGGTCGGCAGTTTTAATTCACCAGGTGCTCCTTGGAAACTCTATGGGGCAATTCTACTCTGTCCTATAGGGTCGCTTTGAGTCGGAATCGATTTGACGGCAACAGGTTTGGTTTGTTTGTTTTTTTTCATTCCGCAGGACTGCTGGGTGGGTTCGAACTGCCAACCTTTGGGTTCGCAGTTGAGCGCAAACTGTGCCACGCAGCAGCCTTCACTCTAAAGCACGCACCCCCGCCCACTGAAAAAGAAGAAGACAGTATCCTCGAAGAGGCTGAATCCACATCTCCTGCTGGAAGGCAGATGAGGGTGGCTCTGACTACATGAGCTGCATCTTCCGTCAGTGTTTGCTTGCATTTAGCATGTGCTTCTACCTTTTTCAATCCAAGGACGTACAATGAGCTGCCTATCCCAGCATGGGGGAACACGCTTGAGTGGGAGCATGAACCGAGGGAAGAAGAACAGGAAAAAGGAGCCTGACCATTCTCTGGTGTGCTCGCTCATCTGCAGGCTTTGAAACGGTATATTAAACGGGGACATCCACATGGAACTCAAATTTAAGGGTTTTTCCTCTCCTCAGTCCAACAGCACAAAAAAGAGGTTGGTTCTGAACTGGCAGCCTTTCTTTCATTTGTCATTATGTTTTACACACAAGGAAAGTTTAATGTCTGAAGATGGGAGGCGATGATAAGAATAGAGCTACACATGTTTTTTTGGCAGCTGAGTCACTAGCACTTGAATTCACTTCTGACAGTTCTCAGAATCTAAAGACCTGTAAGTACTAAACTGTCATCTGTCTATCCATGAGAGATTTCTCTCTGGCAGTATTTCAAAAGCAAAATCGCTCTCTTTTATGCATATTTTTGCCACCACAATATTTCTCTAAGCCATGTAAAATACTGTGCTCTCGAGAGACATACAAAGAGGTTTGCACTACAGAGTTTTCTAAAAGGAAAATTGCCCATTTCTGAGCCTAGAATGCAAAAATTCAAACCCATTGGCTAAAATCTAGGATTAGGGCAAAATGGGTGATAGCTTTCTCTAAGAGTTTAAGCTTGATGATAACAAAAGGCACTTCAGTTTGATGATTTCCGAACTACTTAATGGTTAGAAACTAATGGTCCTGTTGAGATTTGGAAGATGATCCTACTATGTGACAGTTGGCGCCCTTCAGCAGAACTGCTCAGGTCGAATGCAGACTGAAGCCGGGATTGGAGACCAGGGTAAGAGGGGGTAAATCCAAGCTATCACTAGACCTGCATGGTATCAGGAAGACAGCAAAAAATCAGAACTAGATTGAAATCCTGTGTCGATCACTGAACTACCACGTGATCCTGGTATAGTCACTCACTTTCTCTAAGCCTCTCTTTACATTACATTTAAAATGAAAGGCAGTACAGCCTGCTGGTTAAGTGGAGGCCTTGGATCTCTGCCCTTTTACTTACCAGCCATGTGCCTTTGGATAGCCTCACTTTCCTCATCTATATAATGGACATAATAATAGCATCAACCCTAAAAGACTGCCTTCATTAGAAAACGCACGCAAAAAATTCTTAGTGTGTGGCGCATAATAATCACTCAATAAATTAGCTGCTACTGCTGTCATTATAGTTATTGATGTTGTTATTGTTATTATTATTCCTTCCCAAACAATCACAAAAATATTAGGTTGAGGAGTCAGCTGTTAGCAATAAAAGACTTCTTGCTGACAACTGAGATTATGGCTTGCTTCAGGTTGACTCAACTTCCAAGAGCCACAGTTCTCTTCTCAGAGGCCAGAAGGGTGCCTGGACTTCAGAGGCACTCACTGAATATTTGTTAAGTGAATGAACAAGGGGATAAGTGAGTGATGAAGAAGGTAAATGAATCAATGTCTTGAGAGCTACTGTTGCACCCTGACTTCAGGTTCTCCAACTGCTCTGACGGGCTAGTGGCAACCAGGGGTTGAGCACTGCAATGTCTTTTTCTCGATTCTGAGATGCATTTTTCCCCCAACAACAAAAATGTCTATAATCAGGATGTGTCTTACATTTGGCTGAGCACCGCAAACAGCATGCAGTAGGGCTCACCCAGGATTTGCTGGCTGGCTGGGGGATGTTATCCTAACTGCTCCTGGGGTGGATGGCCTATGCTTAGAGGATGGTATAATTCTCCAAAACTACTCACATCTAGATTTCAATGACTCGGGCTGCTTGCTTGCTCCAGAAAGAGCCTTAGATAGCAAACTTTTTTTCCCCATACAAACATTTATACATACATTGTTATGTGACTCTAATTGCTCTCCCCATATTGTGACAGCACACTTCTCCTTTCCACCCTGATTCTCCATGTCCATTCAACCTCTCCCAACCCTCTCTGCCTTCCCATCTCAACTCCAGACAGAAGCTGCCTGTTTAGTCTCTTGTATCTACTTGAGCTAAGGGGCACACTCCTCACAAGTCCAATCCCCATCTGAAGAGCTGGCCTCGGAAGCTGTTTTAGTTCTGGGCTGATAGAGAATCCAGGGGCCAAGCTTTCCGGGGTTCCTCCAGTCTCAGTGAGACCATTGAGTCTGGTCTTCTTACTAGAATTTGAGTTCTACACCCCACCTTTCTCCTGCTCCAACCAGGACTCTCTGTTGTGTTCCCTGCCAGGGCAGTCATTGCTTGTAGCTGGGCACCATCTAGTTCTTCTGGTCTCAGGCGGATGAAGTCTCTGGTTTATGTGGCCCTTTCTGTCTCTTGGGCTAACACTTTCCTTGTTGTCTTTGGTATTCTTCATTCTCCTTTATCCAGATGACTGGGACCAATTGATGCATCTCAGATGGTCGCCTGCAAGCTTTTAAGACCCCAGATGCCACTCACCAAAGTAGGATGCAGAACATTTTCTTAATAAGCTTTGTTATGCCAGTTGACCTAGATGTCCCTGAAAGCATGGTCCCCAGACCCTTGCCCCTGCTACTCTGTCCCTGGAAGTGTTTGATTGTATTCAGGCAACTTCTTAGCTTTGGTTTAGTCCAGTTGTGCTGACTTTCCCTATAGTGTGTGCTGTCCTTCCCTTCACCTAAGATAATTCTTATCTACTATATAGTTAGTAAATAACCCTCCCCCTCCCTCCCCACCCTCGTAACCATCAAAGGATGTTTTCTTCCATGTTTAAACCTTTTCTTTAGGTTTGTCCTTCTGTGACTGACTAAATTCACTCAGCATAAAGACCTCCAGCTTCCTCCATGTTATGTTTCACGGCTTCATCACTGTTCTTTATCGTTGAGTAGTATTCCACTGTGTGGATATACCATAGTTTGTTCATCCATTCGTCTGTTGACAGGCACCTAGGTTGTTTCCATCTTTTTTGCTATTGTGAACAGTGCTGCAATGAACATGGCTGTGCATATATCTATTCGTGTGACAGCTCTTATTTGTCTAGGATATATTCCAAGGAGCGGGATAGCTGGATCATATGGTACATCTATTTCCAGCTTTTTAAGGAAGCATGAAATCGATTTCCAAAGTGGTTGTACAATTTTACATTCCCACCAATAGTGTATAAGTGTTCCAGTCTCTCCACAACCTCTCCAGCATTTATTATTTTGTGTTTTTTGGATTAACGCTAGCCTTGCTGGGGTGAGATGATATCTCATTGTAGTTTTGATCTGCATTTCTCTAATGGCTAATGATCGTGAGCATTTCTTCATGTGTCTGTTAACCACCTGAATATCTTCTTTGGCAAAGTGTCTGTTCATATCCTTTGCCCATTTTTTAACTGGGTTATTTGTCTTTTTGTTGTTGAGGTTTAGATAGCAAACTTTTTAATAGTCTGAAAGAAGAGAGTGAGAAATTAACAGAGACACAAGAGGAACTGGATACTGGACAGTATTTTGGAGTCAGATCTACATAGTACAATTTAAGTATTTGGTTTAAGATACTGTCCCTCACCTCTGTTACCAGCTTGGAGAACTGTAAAACCAAACATTCCCAACAGAGCCTAACTCAAAGACAGCTTGTAATTTATCAGATGTCTACAAATTCAGTCCTCTGGTACCACTTTTGTAACTGTCTTATCTTTAGCACCACCTGTACTATCATTAACTTAATCTTCATATTTAAATCAACTCACTTTTAAAAAAAACTAAAGTTATTCCTTAATAAATTTAAACCACTATGTTAAATGAGAAACCAGTGTTGCTCACCATAAATATGAGTTAACTGTAAAAATAAACACTCAGAAGCAAAATATTATAATTGAAATGTAGCTAGCCACCACTGCTTTCCTGAGCTCTAGGTCTGAGGCCTGTTCTCTCTCTCATAGAAAGGGAGGTCAGCATGTGATAGCATAAAAATATGCCAGTGCCTAACTAAGGCTTTCTCCTTCAGGCAACTGGAGAGGCTGAAAGAACATGGAAAAAGGGAATAAGTTTCTCACTTGTGTCAGTCTATATTTGGAACCATGTTCTTGCACCACATAAAACCATCGCAGGGCTGGGAAACAGTAGACCCTTTGCATGCTCTGGGTCTCAGCCTCTCTGCAGTACTGGATAATTAAGAATACTTATTCCTGAATGCAATTAAAGTACACTTTTCCTCAATTGTGAGATATACCTCTTTTTTTTAATTTGCAAAAAATATCTACTGTCAGCACACACTACAGGGGAAGTCAGCACAGCGGGACTAAACTAAAGCTAAGAAGTTTCCTGAATACAATCAAACACTTCCAGGGACAGAGTAGCAGGGGCAAGGGTCTGAGGACCATGCTTTCAGGGACATCTAGGTCAACTGGCATAACAAAGTTTATTAAGAAAATGTTCTGCATCCGACTTTGGTGAGTGGTGTCTGGGGGTCTTAAAAGCTAGCAAGCAGCCATCTAAGATGTATCAATTGGTCCCAACCACCTAGAGTAAAGGAGAATGAAGAATACCAAAGACACAAGGGAAGTATTAGCCCAAGAGACACAAACAGCCACACAGACCAGAGACTTCATCAGCCTGAGACCAGAAGAACTAGATGGTGCCTGGCTACCACCAATGACCACCCTAGCAGGGAACACAACAGAGTCCATGAAAAGTGGGGTGCAGAACTCAAATTCTAGTAAAAAGACCAGACTTAATGGTCTGACTGAGACTGGAGGAACCCCAGAAAGCATGGCCCCCAGACTCTCTGTCAACCCAGAACTAAAACCATTCCCGAGGCCAACTCTTCAGACAAAGATTGGATTGGACTGTGGGACATAAAACGATACTTGTGAAGAGTATGCTTCTTAGCTCAAGTAGATACATGAGACTAAATGGGCAGCTTCTGTCCGGAGGCTAGATGAGAAGGCAGAGAGGGTCAGGAGCTGGTTGAATGGACACGGGAAATCAGGGGTGGAAAGGAGGAGTGTGCTGTCACGCTATGGGGAGAGCAATTAGGGTCACATAACAACGTATGTATAAATTTTTGTATGAGAGACTAACTTGAATTGTAAACTTTCACTTAAACTACAACAATAAAAAAAAATTTGCAAAAGAAAATCTACTGTCAGGATTCATCTTACAATTGGATGTCTTTTATCAGCCACTTTTACTAGTGCTTTGGTAGTGTTTTGTTGGGTTCCCCCACCCCGCCAGGAAACTGTTACTAGATTGATGACACATCGCATAATGAGGGTGACTTAGGGTCAAGGAAATACGGTACACCTTAACAGGGCCGATATAAATGAGCCTCCTGTTTGGATGCCAAGACAGCATAACAGCGTTGCATTCTCCCGGTTGTGTTCATCTGATAAACACATTACAATAGCAAGAAATTATGATCTATAATCCTCAGCTGGAACACTCACACATTCTTGGCCTTGAACGCTTCGGCAAAATGTTGCACGCTACGGAGCAGAGCAAGGTCCAGGGTCATTGCTTCCACCTTGGCTTTATGCTGGAATGAGAGAAAATAAAAAGAAATGATAAATAACAGCAAGTTTAGTTCATGGTATCGAGTTACAGTAAATGTGTTATGGAACATGTCGGAATTCCCCTGTTTAATATTAGACGCCCAGAGAGAATATAAATCATTTGAACGAATGGAAGAACGGAGCTTTTACTGCCAAGTTCAGGCAGGATGTGAGCCTGCGATGCTGCTGAACCTACAGGCTGGGGGCTATGCTGTTTTTACTCAGCACATGGAATGGGCTCCAAAGGGTCTTCAGGCTGACATCTCCTCTCAATCTGCGCCCTGAAAACAAGAGCAATCAGAACAGGACACAAAACCTGGCTCATGCAAGGATTCAGTGGGCAACACTTAAATCTTGAAAGCTCACATCCAGGTATGATTCCACCAAGTCTGTGTCAAAAATTAAAGACAATTTATTTCTAGAAAGTACAAAAACAGGCAAAATCTATGCCAATGGACCTTGACTGACACAGTCCCCAAAGAGAACCTTGGCTTAGTAATCCATAAGACTCTACAGACAGGTGGGGCATGCACAGATAATAATAATGATGCTAATAATGGAGCCCCGGTGGCACAGTGGTTAAGAGCTCAGCTGCTAACCAAATGGCCAGCAGTTCAAATCCACCAGCTGCTCCTTGGAAACCCTATGGGGCAGTTCTACTCTGTCCTACAGGGTCACTATGAGTTGGAATCAACTCGACAGCAATGGGTTTTTTTTTGTTGTTTTTTTTTTTAGGTATAATGGCTACTGTCTACTCAGAGCCTACCATGGGCTAGCCATTTTATATGCACCAGTTCATTTCATCTTTGCAACAACTGAAAGATGGGTAGTATTTTCCAATTTTACAATGTGGTATCTTCTAAGAGATCATGGAGCTAAGAATGGGATGGACAACAATTGACCCCAAGTCAGTCTCACTCCAAAGCCAAAGTTTCTGCCTGCAGAGAAGCTAGAAGGACAGGAATAGTGAGGATTTGAAGCAATCATGTCCCACCGGACAGCCTCCCAGCACAATTCTGGAAAAAGAGATCTTGGGGATGTCTTTCTGACTTGCCTTGTTTTTATGGAGGTGCTCCCAATTTTTAAGTTTGGCTGGACTTTAGAGTATGAGATTAAATACTATCACTTCTTAGGTCTAGAGCCTCTGAAGGACAAACAGCCAAGAATGCCAGGGCCACCTGCCTATTCAGGTAAGAAGAGCCCCATAAAACAGATGGTTAACGTGGGAATTCACGTCTAGACTGTGATGTTAAAGCAAGACTAAGGAGAATAACATGAAACCTCTAATGCTGTGAAGGAGAGGCAAGCGGTACTGCTGAGAACATCCGAGGTGTCTTATTCAGGGTTAGATGCGAGCTGTGATGAGATGTTTAGTGAGACTGATCTATCTTGGCCTCCTAAATCCTGGGATCCAACCCAAGTTCTAAGCTTTGAACGATAAGTCTCAGGCAGAGGCAGTTGGGAAGCACACTGAACACAAATCAGCTGTGTTACTTTGGGCCATTTAACATTTTTGAGCCTCGATTTCCTCATTCATAAAAGATGAATATTAACCACTCACAGAATTTTAAGGACAAGTGTTAAGCACCTAACACCCTGCCAGGAACAGAGTGAGTATTTTAAAGTACTTAAGTAGCAGAGATAAGATGTCCATTGTGCCAAATTATTTGGCTGTATAGGTATGTTAAGTTTGGAGTCTCTGGGTGACTAATGCTCTCAGCTGCTAACCAAAAGGTTGCAGGCTCGAGTCCACCCAGAGGCTCCTTGGAAGAAAGGTCTGGTGATCTACTTCCAAAAAAATCAGCCATTGAAAACTCTATGGAACACAATTCTACTCTCACACATATGGGGTCGCCATGAGGTGGAACTGACTCAATGGCAACTGGTTATTTTAAGTTAGAAATCTGATGCCACTCAACAATAAACGAGACTTGGTGACCCATAGCGCAGCATGGTGGATGAGAGTTAATGATGTCCACAGGTCGTCCCAGAAGCCCAGATAAGACCAGATCACTGACTGTCCAGATCCTGGAGGATATAGGTTATGTTTTCTAACAGAGCCCAGTTTCAGGGAAAGGAGACAGTGAAATCAAATGACTTCCTCAAGCCCCAACAGTGTCTCAGTGGCAAAGGCAAGTTTTGCCAACATAGATTTATCTTCCTGCTCTTGGAGAACAGTGGCAGATGTTCAAGTGTGCAGATTTTGGAAGGAGGAGAAGTATTAACCTGATCCAAGAAAAGGGACAAATGCCAACAAACGGACTTTGTTAAAGTTTTTTAGGTCTGGGCATATCAGAGCTGGAAGGTCCACAGATAGGCAAGGTCACAGCCCTCATCCTATAAAGAAGAAAATGGAAGCCAAGAGATGTAAAGGCACTTAGGTGAGGTCACACCACGCTGGGCCTCCAGATGAGGAACAACACCCTACACCATTTAAATCCAAATAACTGATATTTATCTGACTGTTAAAATCTCTTCCAAGTGCTAAGTCTGTCAATGGCTAACTTTATCCCCCACAGTGATTCTTATGTCTCATCACTCAACTTCTCCTATTTGACATTTAGCATGAGCAAGTAAAGCAGCCTTTCACCCTCACGTTCCTCCTCTGTCCCCTGCCTCACTGCACTTGGGGGATGCTACTCACTGCCATACAAAGTCTTACAGAAATTTGAATTTATCACAAGAGGAAAGTCAAAGCTTCATTATATTGGGCGGGAGTGGTAAAAAGATTGTTACAAACCCCCTATGGAAACTCTAAGGGATATGCAGGCTACATATTATAAAAATGCATACACATTTCCCCCATAAAACAGGGAGAACATTCCCAGATGGTGACCCCAAAGCAATATCCCAACAAGCATGATGCCACAGCCATGTGGCCAGTACATTCTTCCGTATGTGTAACTGACAATTGCAAAGTTGTCTTTCGGCCCTCCCCCTACACTTTAACACAAAGTACAGCGCTGCCACTATCAATAAGAACAAAATAGGAACATACATATCCAGGGACACCAAGGGGTCACAAGCCATCAAGTAGTTCAACAGACTAATCCACAAGCTGTGGGTTACTAGGCTCCTGGGGACAGTGATTCAAGTGCACACACTATTATTCAGGTACTTCTCCTGTCCTAGGTATCAGGTTTCCTGTTTTTGCTACTGACCCTCAGAAATGAGAGTAACTGCCAACAATATGGGGAGTTCAATGGGAAAAAAAATGTAGCTTTTAGAATTTGAGTGTGTCTATGTGTTTATATGCGTGTATTGGGCGTATGCTCTTCTGATTGTCTAACAATCTTAGCATTCTGGAAATGTTTATCCTGGGATGTACTCTAAATGGGAATGCAGGGGCTGACAGGTTGCAGATGGAGGGATGAACTGCTGATTGTTCTGTGAGGACAACAGGCTTGGTCTGCCAATGTGACCTTTCCTGCGAGTCTGGCAGTGAACCTGGGACTGACCATGGTTCACTTCCTTGATTTAACCTATGACCTTTTTATTTGTTGTTGTTGTTAACTTTTATTTTGAACTAACTACAGACTTACAAGAAGTGGCAAAAACAGTACAGAGAGCTCTTGTGTGTTTATCATGCAGCTTCCTCCAATGGTCACATCTTACATAACTACAGTGCATCATCAAAACCCAGAAACTGACATTACCTAGACTGCAGGCTTTACTCTAATTTCACCAGTTTTTGCATGGACTCATTTTTTTTCTTTTTTGGTATGCCTTTATGTGTATGAAATTTTATCACATGTAGAGATTTGTGTACCACACCACATTCAAGATGCAGAACTGTTCCATCAGCACAAAGGAACCCATGACATTTTTACCAAGAGGCAGCAGATTAGCATTCACTGTCTGGGCCATGAGAGGTTCAGGCCTGGTTTGGCCAGAGTCAGCTCTCAGGATTGGCAAAACAAACATAGTATATAAAGGCCAGTAAGATGTAGTCCAAATTCCTTAGCATGGTTCATAAAACCCTTTGTATCAATCAGGATGTGCTTCAGTAAGGAAGAGGCCTCAAACCCAAACAAAAGTTTATTTTTCACTCATATTTCATGTCCATCCCAGGTCAGTGGAGCCATGGCCATCATGGTTAGCCAGGGACTCAGGCAGATGGAGCCTCCACCCCACCTCCAGCCATCACAACTGGATCTCACTTCACTCAGCAATTGACAGTGTCATTTCCGTCACATTTAACTGACCAGAGCAAGTCACTTGGCTCTGCCTAACTTCAAGAAGGTAGAGAAGTGTAATACCCGCTGTGCCCAGAAAAAGGAGAAGTGGAAATACATAAGAGCTGTAATGACTAACACAGAGCCTGTGACCTGGCCCCTATCTACCTCCCCAGGCTTGTATCAGGCCATTTCCTGATTCATGCCTACATTCATACAGAAAAAAAATCAGAAAAGACAGATGAACATGCAGAACGAAGAAAGCAGCTACAATCCTACCACCCCAAAATAAATGGTTAGCTTTCGATATACCGTTTCCTCCTTTCTCCCTTCCTTCCTTCTTTCCTTCCAACTTACCTACGTATCTAAGCATCCATCTGCCCATCCAGCTCTGTTTAACAGAAAGAACTTCATGATGTGATCTTCCAATCTTGAAATGCTATAAAATACCTCTTTTAACCCTTCCCCAAGTCCTTACTCTTTTCTCTAATCATACTAGCACAAGACCACATTATCTCAGGCAAAATAGGAATGTTAATTAATTTTAAATTATGTGTACAGATGCTAGTATCCATCATTCTAAAACAGGACCACACAGGTTCCATCCCACATATCAGGCAACTTGGAAGTAGCTAGGAACCCCACCTGGTCCCTATAACCAGGGCTCAACCAGAAAAACATAATTAAGCAACCCGCAAACTCTTCTCCCACTTTGCTGGGGCCAGGGGCACTCATTGGTGGCATAGTTCACTGACACCCTCCTCTTAACCAAGTCTTCTTCATCTATTCTTTATTAAGTTCCAAAATCTGTTTCAGTGACTCAAGAGTCTGTAAATGTAAAACCAAAAGGGCTGCTTGTTGTTATGCAACAGTGATCTCTACTATCATTTTATGACTGTAAATTAGCCAAGTGTTACTCAGATGTGATACCGCCTGAAACCAGAAGAGCCAGATGGGGATTGTACGGTATTTAAACAGAGAAGCTGTGAGATGTTGTCGTCCACAGCAGAGGCGGTTGAGGCAGGCTAACTAAGAGTCAAGGCCCTGCATGACCACAGCACTGGCAGTGTGACTTCAGGGAAGTGACTTCAGTGCTAGGGGTCTCGGTCACCTTACTGGAGAATGGGCACAATAGTATATGCCTTGCATCGTTAAAGATTAGACATAATGTATACAAAGTAAAGGGCAAATACCAGATCTCAACAAATAATAACTGTCATCATTGTCATTTTGAAGGTCTTTGCTAAACTGTGATACCTATTGTTTTTCAATAACAATGCATATCCATAATTGTGGGTCTCTCTTCTTTATTTCATAAACTTAACATAACTTTAAAAAAGCTTGAATAACTCCTCTATGACGGAGAAAGATACATGTGATAGAGGAAGGAGGCTCACTGAATCCTCTTGGGGACATGTTACCCTAGTTCCCAAACTCAATGGGTATTCAGAACTCAAAAGGTGATGGCTAAGGCCTAGGTTTGGGCCAAACTGCCTGTGTCTGACCTCATTTCCAGCATTTACCAGCCAGGCAAGTTAGTCATCCTCGTGTGTTCCGTTTTCTCCTCTGTAAAATGGGAATTATAATAGCACCTGCCTTTTGGGGGAATTATTTAATATACATAAAATACTTGGAACAGTGCCTGATACCTGATAAATACTCTGGGTTAGCTATGAATAATATTAGTGGGATTGTTTACTGTTGTTGCGTTTACAATCACCAACATCATCACTGTCATCAAAATGAATACATGCACTGAATATCTTCAGTCTCCACTGACAGGGCTGAACGGGTCATCACTGGCCAAAGGGAACAATCTCCGAACACTGACCATGTGCGTCCTGGCCCCACAATACCCATTTATCCCTATAGCAACTGTGTGGGGTAGGGGTGGGGGACGTTGTTATTATCCCCCCCACTTCACAGATGGAGAAGCTAAAGTTCAAGGAAGTTATTGTACAATTTCACATAGACTATAAACAGTACAGGCAGAATTCATACCAAGCCATGATCACTATTCCATACTCCTTACTGCCCATGCCACTCGCTTGTCCTCTTGCCTGTCCACCCCCTTTGCCCTTCAAGGCCTACCCAGCAACTGAAGCCAAGCCTTCAAATGTCTGGGTCTGTAATTGCCTCCTACATAGGGCAGCACACTGTCCTGGTGAACAATATGGGAGATAACACTTAGATGATAGCATTCATTCATTCATTCATGCACACTGACTCTACAGGTAAATATGAAGTCCAGGGTTTCATCTACTTCACTTTTCTTTCTTTCCCCCATCACTGCAACACATCAGAGGAAGCATCTCACATCTGCATTTTGCTTACAACAATGGGAGAGAAAAAAAGGCAGTATCTCATAGTAACAGACTTTTAGAAAAGTGTATGTAAATAATTCTAGTGATCAAGCATACTTAAAGTACACTAAAATTATTCCTTAAAATTGCCATTTAACTGGAACTGTTTCTGAATTAACTGGGAGCATACGAAGGAGTTTTCACCATTATCTGTTTTCTACCCACAATGAACACAAGGTATTTGGTCTGGAAACTCAAGTTATTGGGAACGCTGAATGCCATCACGCCGGCACGCTTCAAATACCCTCATAGAGTGCCCAGGCTGTGCCTTCCTGACTCAGTTGAACCAATCCCCAGGCACACACTCTCAGCACAGTCCTAGTCTTGCGGCAGGCAGGACCAGCTCTCGGTTGGGCTCTGTTGAAAACACTACCACTAACTGGGTCAGAAAGAGGACAGCATCAGTACAAGGGCTGGAAACCAAAGGATACAGAAGCCCAGATACACTGAACGGGCTGCAGGGAGCCCGGCCTCCAATTAGCCCAGATGAGTTCTCTTTTAGCAGAGGAGGACTTGTCATATATAATTGCAGAAGTTAGAATCACTGTTTACGGGGCATTAGCTATATGTGTGTATCTCTCTCACACTTATGTGCATAAAGGTGTGTGCGTACCTCTCTCTTACACTTATGAAAGAGTTCTGATTTCCCTTAAAAAAATATATATCATTTGCATATACTTGCTGATAATAAAAGCAATCTCCCCCTCCAAAAAAATGAACACCTATAATGTGCTTGGCATTTTTTTCATTTAATAGTAATACAAAATTTTTTTGGAGTAGATATTTCCCCCATTTTACAGACAAGAAAATAGAAGCTCATTGAATTTAAGTTGGCACAGCTAATAAGACAAAGATCCAAGTTTGCAACCCAGAGTGGCTGGTCCTAAAACTCGTGTTCAGTGGGAGGCCAGACTGCTCTGTATTACTATTGTCGTATTCTTCAACACTTAATACTAAGAAGCAATGAAGAAATTAACATCATCTATATATTCCTGTGTCTATTTTACATTATATTTATTTTATAGGCTTAGAATTTACAAGAGAAGCGTTGTGTGGTGAAAGAGAAAATGTAACCAAGGCAATAATCTACGTTTGCAGCTTATTGTTAATGGCATCCTGCAAGTTCTAATCCAATGGGCCTTAACTGCATTATGCTGATGACTCTCTCACCCTTCCACTTTACATAAGCTCAGTCCTGATTTTATGTTCTGAAACCTTAAATAGGAGTTGTCACATTTATAACATCAAGAGACACTGGTGCTGAGCATATTATTGACATGGCATTACTCACTAAACTACAATAGTGATCTAACTAAACTGGTTTAATAATTCATCAATATTCTGTGTGGGACTTCATAATGCTAATTTCTCCAGTATTACTTAAGTGATGTTAATGGTGGCAGTGGATGGCTGAATCTCTGTTGGTAAAAGCATGAGCAGAAGCTTGCATTTCCTGCAACTCTTGTACCTCTCCCTCAAACAACCCAAACTAGCATCGTGAGCAAGCCCAACTGGGACTTAGCCTGATATCAGCCAAACCTAAAGATTAAAATGATGCTTCATGGATAAATGCCCTTCCTGATAGGGTGCTCAAGGAAAAGGGGGGAGTTTGAGAGTTTCTTTTCTGGCTCTACCCCTTGTACCAGTCTACATACTGCTGAGCATTTAACAAGAAAAATGCTCTTAGGGAAGATTCTATACTTCAAAACAGGGAACCAAACCAAAAATGATCCTCAGCAAATCCCTGGGTTGTTTAACAGCCTTGAAAGCAAGGTTTTAAAGCAGTTCTTTCCAGTTCAAACCCCTGCTGAGAATTTGCATTTCTAACAAGTCCCCAGGAAGTTAAACATAAGAATCATCTGGGGATCTTATTAAACTATAGATTCTGATTCAGTATATCTGGGGTGGAAATGCAAATTCTCAGCAGAGAACCGGAACAAACCAGTTTCAAAACCCTGCTTGAAAGACAGGGGCTGAGTATGTCATTTCTAAGCTTCACATCAACCATCGAGCAACCCTCACTCCTGGGCCACTCACCAGCAACATCCACACCCCAAAAATATACAAAAGCCCTAATAAGAAAATCATGACAACTCTTTCTTCATTATATACAGGTCAAAAATTTTGCCTTGTGTTGCTGGAACTCAATTTATAGAATAACGCTATCAGTATCTATAGGTAATTGTGACGCTGATTCAAGGAGAAATTGCACCGAAAACAGCTTATCTGATTTAGTACATGAGCTGCATGCCACGTAAAGCAAAACTATTAAAAATGCTTAGACAGTAATTGGCAATATTTTGCAGTCTGGATAAAAAATGCTTATCTTGCCAGAAACTAACAAGAGAGTGAAAATATTCGAAAACCTTCCAATTTCCCCCTATGCAATGTGTTCACTTTGCAGCTTAAAAACAGTTTAAGGAAGGACAGTGAATGGCATGGGAGGTTTGGCAGTAAACATGATTGTTCATTTACACCCTGCTGTTGAAGAAAGAGGCTTTTTTCATAGGGAATTTTTCATTCTAATGTAAGTGATGATTTACGTTAACTATAGGTAAAGCAGGGTTACATTTTCCTGAAGGATTGCAAGCAAGTAAAGAGTAGTACAATAAGTTGAAGCATAAAAGCTTTCTCTGTCATAATATTTATTATAATGGCATATAAAATAGCTGAAATAAATAATAGATGACTAAAGGTAAATTCATATGATAAAGAATCCTTCAGCAGACACCATTACTTTTGACTGCTCTAGTTTTATACACAGTTGAAGACTCTTAATAAACATGCCCTATATCTTCTGTAAGTACTGGAAACATCAAAGATGTGCTTAAAAGGCAACACACTGGACATCAGCTAATTTACTATATAATTACATTCTCAACAGGAACAGTCTATATATATTTGAATATTTAATAGCTGTGTTCTTAATGAAACTTGTTAAGCACTGGAACCTCCCACTTTGGGGAAGTCGCTGATAAAAGAAAAATCAACACCTCCCCTCCATCCCCCTCGATTCAGAAAGAGACGTACAACTCAAAACACAAGAGATCCAGGGCCTGTCAATTATCTGGTGACAGGTCAATAATGGTCAGTTAAATTGAATAGAAAGACAAAAACAAGATTTGTCTGCTCTGGTTTAGAGGATTCTGGACTCTTGAAGTTTGAAAGGTCCTCAGATGAAAGGAGAAGATCGTAATTACAGTCACTGGAATGGAGAGAATCACACGCTGAGAGTCTGATGGGTGCAGCATCTACCCCAGAGGTTCTCAACAAGCTCAATTTTACCTCCCAAAAGACATCTAGCAATGTGCAGAGACGTTTCTGATTGTCACTACTGGGAGGAGGGATATACTGGCAGAGACACTGCTAAACATCCTACAATACACAGGACAACTGCTCATAACAAAGAATTAACCAGTTGCCACTGAGTTGATTCCAACTCATGGCAATCCTACATGTGTCAGAGTAGAACTGTGCTCCGTAGGGTTTTCAAGGCTGATTTTTTCAAAGTAGATCACCAGGCCTTTCTTCCAAGGCACCTCTGAGCAGACTCAAACAGCCAGTCTTCAGGTTAGCAGCTGAGCATGTTAACCATTTGCACCTAAGGACTCCGCCAAGGAATTTTCTGGCATAAAATGTCAGTAGGGCCAAGGTTGCCTGTGTAGATTTAGTGAGAGGAACTCTCATTCACTCTTTGGCTGTTTAAATGCATCTTTAATCATAAAAACAAAACAGACTCATCGATGAAAGTACAAATAATGCAGAACTTGGTAATGTATACAGTGAAAACTTCCCCTCTCCAGCCTCACAAATCCCACTGCCCTAGAGGAACATAGGGACAGCCTGATGCAAAGCCTTCCTGAATGTGTTTTCTATACAGGTAAAAATATGTAGCTTTTTTCCCCAAACATAGTATCATACCTAATAAGTGCTTTTTCCCACTTCATCCATAAACTGAATATATATAAATAGAGAACTTAGTCCCTGGGTGGTACAAATGGTTAACATGCTCGGCTACTAACCACAAGGTTGGAAGTTCCAGTCTACCCAGAGGTACCTCCAAAGAAAAGCCTGGTGATCTACTTCCGAAAAATCAGCCATTAGAAACCGTATTGAGCACAGTTCTACTTTGACACACATGGGGTCACCATGAGTCAGAGCTGACTCAGTGGCAACTCGTTTTTGGTTTAAATAGAGCTCTACCTCCTTCTTTTTAAACAGTAGGGGGTGATCCATCATTTATTAAAAACTGCCCCCACCCACCCACTTTTGAGGGCTCAGGTCTTCACATTCTTCACTAGTTTTATGAACTTGGTATTTACATTTTGAATGCCTGAGATTTCTTATCTGTAACAACAGGGATAACAGAAGTACTTCTTCCTCAGGGTTACTGTGAGGATTCGATGAGATAATATCCATGGAAAGTACCTTGAACAGATAACTGGTAAGACTAGCTATTGTTTTTGTTGTAACTTATATTATTTTATGTTGTTTCCAGTTTTACTGCTACTAAAATCGAAACTGCAATACATATACTTGCAACATATGAATTTTTCTATAGGATAAATTCCTGGAAGTAGAATCACTAAGCCAAGAGATATCAACATTTTAAATATTGATAGATTTTTGCTGAGTGTCTTTGAAATAAGGTTATACCAATTTCCATTCCCAAGAACAGTGCAGAAGACTATGAAAGAAAACCAAAACAACCAATAATTCACATTAACATTTACAGCAAATTAAAACATATAGTTTTGTATCTCTATCCCTAACACCTGGTACACAGTGAGTGTCACAAAGTAGGTTTTCAAGGCGGGCTTTAATTTTTTTAAAAATGAAAGAATGAATATACAACACATCCCTAAATGTGGGACAAATTCATAAGTTGGAATAAAAGTCGGCTAGTAATATTGGGAGCAGCAATTTTCCACAAGCCGCTGGGAAGCCCAGACATCTCTCCTGGTACTCCTGGCTGACTGGCTGGCTGAGCACCAGCTTCTCAGAAGTTGGCTCCACTAAGCGCTGAGGGACACGAGCTCGGTATGCAGAGCATGAAGTAAACATGTAATAGTATCATCACGCTTGAGGAGTGATCACGACAGTTATTTTTAAATTATGGATGAATCCAAAGAGAGAAATCTTTCAGAGGTTCTGCAGAAGCAAGGCAGGTTATTCAACAGATAAACTTGAAGAGATTAAAAAAAAAAAAAAAATGCTTCAGAAAGAAATGAGGTTTCCTGCTTAAAAGGGCATCTGCCTAGCAGCCTCTTAAAATCAGATGAAAACTCAAAACAACACACACACATAAATTCATTGCCAGATTACGCTTGTTGTTTCCACTCAATATAGGACCAAATACAATGTGCTTAGAAATGAACTGGAGATGGAGCTGAAACAACAGTAACAGGAGGATTTTTTAATGGGAGGGGAGATTTCTGGGAGCCATTGAATCATGCTTGGCCCAGTTTTGTTGGTTAGAATGACAGAGACATTGAGTAACTTAATACTTTGTAAGAGAAAATTTAGATATAAATGTTATAATTTCAAGAGCAAACTGCAAAAAAAAAAAAAATCACAATCTTTAGCTTTCAAACCAGCAGCCAAACCAAAAACGAAACCCACTACCACCTATAGGACAGAGTAGAAGTCCCCACAGGGTTTCTAAGGCTATAAATCTCTGTGGAGGGGCTGGTGGGTTTGAACCACTGACCTTTTGGTTAGCAGCTGAGTGCTTTAACCACTGCACCACCAGGGCTCCTAAATCAGCAGCAGAGGAAAAAAAAGGGATGTATGATGTGTACGGGATACAAGGAAACCCAATCAATCCAAAAAAAGTCCAGACAGAATTAAAAATAATAATAAAGAAAAAGCTTGGTAGAGAGGAAACACAAAATGAAACACAGAAATTAGCGCAAATATACCAGTAATCATAAGAAGAAATATAAATGGACTTAAATTCACATACTAAAACACAGGTACCAACAAATGAGAATTAAAAATTAGCTCCAGGTTGGTTAAAAAAGATACACTGTGGATAGAGAGAACTAGTTGTTCCTCAGAGTTCTCCCCTTCCCACAGAAGAGGCTTTCCAGCTAGGAACTCATCTCCCAGTCTGTCTGCATCGAGGTGGGACATCTAGGTGTCCACTAACAGCCTGGGAGTGGAAGAGACGTGTATGACTCCCAGGCCATGGCTCATATGAATCGGGTTCTCCCTTTTCTTTTCATCCTTCCAGAAGACAAATGCAGATGGAAATGAGTTCCTACGGGATGGCAGAGCTACTGGATGAGCTACTAGAAAAGAGCCTGGACTCCTTACTTACCAAGAAGACAAAAGCCACATGTCGATCAGTGACACCCATAAGGATCTATGTCATACATTGGAAATCACTTGGTAAAACTGTTCTCTGCCATAATGTTGAGCTAGAACCTACTGAGCCTGAAGCTCCAGGGAAGATTTAGTCCAATAGCATAGATCGGATTAAGGATGTTACTTTCCCTCTCAAACCCATTATTCCAGAGAGCTTCACGATAGTTGCCATAGCGTTGACAGAGAAAGACAGACAGATGTGATGACAACAAAGTAGAAGATTAAAACAACTTGAGAGCCCAGTCTAGAAAACCTTTGGGTGCGGCTACAACATACAGAACTGACCAAAAGCAAAAGAGATCAGAATCCTACCAAGTTTATAAAAGAACTATGTTGCTTAAAAAAAAAAAAATCATGAATAGGACCTTAAAAAGCCTGTAACTGATAAAACAAACAAACAGTAAACTGCAAGCCCCAACCTCGCCCTCAGGAAGCAGGCTGTGGCAGCTGTTACAGTCCTAAGGAGGCACTCCCCGACACCCAGCTCAGATGAGGCCATGGAGAGGATAAGGGACAGGGCAATTTCTCCTACAGGGCAAATCCAGAACCCAGTTAGGGATGTCCTCTCACTGCCAGGTCATTCCTGTAGAGCAGTGTATTTCCCATTACTGCTAATATTTGGCCTACTTGCCCCCACTGTATAGGGCAGCAGTGGGGGCTGGGGTGGGGGTGGGTAAGCTGCCTATTTGAACATCACAGGACCTTAGGAACCATAACTGAGTATGAAGACTTTGCACCGGATGAAGTAACTAATTGGGACTTTTGAGACTGCCTTCCTTTAGGAGAAGAGTGAATGTATCCTCTGCGTGGGAAGAAGGAAGCAAAAAGGTATTTGGTGTCCAGATGTGAAGACTGTCAGAGACTACAAGCTGTTCACCAAAGCCCTGTGCCTTTTCTTCTGGGGCACTTGGCAAAATTACCTCCCAGTCTCCCCTGCAATCTGGATAGCCATGAGACTTAGAAATGGCCAATAGAATAATGGAATGTGAATGTAAGGGAAGCCCACCCCTTCTAAGCCCAGCCCATAACACCCCTGTACACACCCGCCTCCACAGCCCCATCCACACCTCTAGCTGACAGAGGCCCAGGGTGCCCCCACATCCCAACAAGCACATAGTAAACTCTCAACAAACATTAGCTATCATTATTTCTAATTTTCCACATTAATCCTTTTTTCCTTAATGTATACACGTTTCTGATTTGATGGGAAAATAAACTCTGCAAAAGAAAGGCGTGCTAGAGAAAAGGAGGAAGAGAAAGGTGTTGGGAAGGACAGAAGGAGGGAAAGAGAGAGAGAATGAGAAATGCAGAAGAAGAGAGGGTCAGGCGGGCCTGTGAGTTTCAGGGCTTGTCTGACAGCTTAACCAGAACCACTGCTTCTAGAAATGGAGTCCAAATAGTTGCTGGGGAAGGGGAACCCATGAGGAGGAGCAGGGTACAGCCAGGCTGGTACGTACATGTGCAGCAATGAAAGAGGTGTCTGTCCTCTCAGTGTCTGAGCACGGCCACAGGCCACATTCACATCTGGCATGCTCTGATTCTCCTCTCTTGTAGCTACATAAATGGGACGAATAAATCATGTTGGGTAATTCTGTTAAAAGCCAGCCAAGTTACAGACTGTTATGTTTTCCGAAGAGTTATCTAAGGCAGCATTAAAGTGGGGAGGGTGGGGGGGCCCCACCTTACAAATGTCCATTAGAAGCCACTTTGGAATGGCATGCATGTTAAAGCATATTGTCCTCAATGCACACTCTCCCTGCCTTTTTAATATTTATAAACAGCATCTTCCCTCTTCCCTTCGGCTGGAAGACACACATGTTGTCTCTAGGAAGTGTGTCTGCCACTTGCAGTGCAATGGGGTGGCCCAGAGCTTTCACCAGTGTGAAGAGACGCCTTGGCACATTTGCTCCTTTTCCCTAAAGGAAGGCACTGACTATGAGCCTGCACATCCTTCTGGAACACCAGGTCTGCAATGCACCGTCCAGAAGGGGCTCTGGGGATGTTATAATCAAGGTTCAAATTTTTCAGTTAACCCGAGTGTCACCTTCTATCACACATCTAGTACCCTAAGACCTTCTTCCCCTGTATAAATTTAGGAAATACATTCAATGAAGCAAATGCTTGCTGTTAATTAAACACTTCTAAGGGCTTATTCTCTGGCAGATACCATTCCAGACTTTGCCACCGTTTACTGTGCAAAGCCCTTGCAAAGTAGTTCTAATTACTCCTATTTTATAAGCAAAGCAAAGACTGAGAAAGCATAAGAAATTTGCTCAAAAGACGTATAATTACTAGCTGGCAGAACTTGGATTTCAGTTCTCCCTCCATTCTGCTAAGTTCAGTTGTCCTTGTAACATCATACTATTGTCTCTGTGCCGGAACTTTCTTCCCAACCCTGAAGTTACCTGAGCCCAGGAGATGATGGTCGGGTCACACCCCAAACATACTTCACTCCCAAGAACCCTGTTCCTTCCACGAACCTAAAGTCTTTCACACTTTTTTGTTTTGACCATTAAATTTTTAACTTTATGATGAAAAACAGCAGACTTCAACCTCTTCCCCAGCCTCCACCCCCAGCCTTTGGAGTAACAAAATCCAATAACTAAATCATACACAATTTGAATCATTTCCATATGTGTAGAGATAAAGATACTACTCTAACCACCTGATCATTCTAATTCAGTGGAACAGACTTTTCTCTCCAAATGGCCACACATACTCTAGAACTGGGGTCAGCAAATTTTTTCTATAAAAAGCCAGATAGTAAATATTTCAGGCTTTATGGGCCATGCGGTCTCTATCACAACTACCCAACTCTGCAGTCAAGCAAAAGCAACCACAGACAATGTGTAAATGAAAGGGCATGGCCGTGTTCCAATAAAGCTTTATTTACAAAAACTGCTGTTATTTTCGGAGCTCTGATCTAGAACAAGGGTCAAGAAAGTCGGGTGTGCCCCCTTGAAGCCTGACAGTCATATAATTACTATTGTGATTTGCACATTCCAATGAATATATGAGAAAAAAGGAAAACATGGCACCAACCCTTAGAATGTGTGATGTTTTATCACACAGGACAGTTGATAAAGATAATGATAACACACAGCATAACTAATCCCAAACAATATGTATCAAGGATACAGGGATGTGGAAATGGACTTAGTAATGAGTATCTGTTTACATTTCTTGTTGCAAAACGCTTCTTCTATTAAACAATCTAAATTTTAGGAGAATTATACTTTGTAAGTCTCAGTGTTAACTGGTTCCTACAATTCCACATGTCTGCTTGCATACAGAACCTGTTTGAAATATGTTTTGGCATCTCTAGAAGTTTACAAAAACCTGTCAAAATATTGAAATAGGGGTTTCTAGACATTTTCCAAGTATGCCTAGCCCTAAGCATTCAGGGTATTCAGAACAGATTGTTTGTCATTGGACCGAGAGATATATTCTCAGATCTGCTAGATATTCTCTCCAGAATCCTAAAAAGAAGCACCAAATCACAAGCTCCATCCTGGCCACCAAGTATCTGGGCATGGTATTTCTGTCCTGTTCGAGCCTGTTTATGTTTCAGAGAAACAAAAACAAAACAGAGCAACAACAACAAATAACATTTCTCCTAACGCAAAGAGAACAACACATTCTTTTCTTTACCGGAGCCAAGAGAGTTTCAAAGGCAGACACAGAGGTTGGGGCGTGGCGAACGGGCTAGGGAAGCTGGGGGACCCGCAGAGATACATACAAAACTGAAACAACGAAAACAGGAAATAGAGTGATTGCTTAAAAAAGAGTTACTAATGTGGCCATTTCTTCCACGTCCAGAGATCTTTTTTTAATCTAAATGACAGCAGTAGATTAAGGGTGATTAATAGTCCTTGGCCATTCCATAAAGTAACATGAAGCACAGGCCGCACTATCATTCAGGGGAATTCACAGCTAGGGAAGGCAAGGATGGACCTTCCAGCAAGAATCTGAGTCATTCAGCCACTGGTGGAAGAGAGTTTAAATCCCCTCCAATCCTGCCAGGACTAAGAACCAAGCCTTGCTGGGAAACACAATCTCTTGTTGGCAGAATGTTCTCAAGGCTGGGAATCCACCAAGCACCTGATTTACAGGGGTGGACTCAAACACAGCAACAACCATGAAGATGGTGCAGGACCAGGCAGCGTTTTGTTCTGTTATATATAAGGTCACCGTGAATCAGAGCCAACTTGGCGGCAACTAACAACAATATTCCCAAACAAATGCAAAACCCATTAAGCATCCAGAAAAGATGTAAGACAAATCAGAATCACAACCACCAGCTGGCTCATAACATCAGGCTCCTCCAACTCACACATTCGGTTTCACACGCTGCATCAAGAAACATAATCACGCCGACAATGGTGAACAGGGAAAACAGCCCCCACCAATTTCTCATGGCCAGGTTTCTAAACTGGGCACTTTGCATTTACATACATTTCCTCCCTAATACCTTTAAGAGGTAGGTATTACCATTATCATTTTGTCAGTAAGGATATGGAAATTAAGTAACTTGAAGTGATAAATTAGATGGCAAAGGAATCTGAACCCAAGTCTACCTGACCCCAGAGTGTCTGCTCATGCACAGTACACATAAATCACTACTATTACTACTATTGGAGCCCCGGGTGGTACAAACATTTAATGGGCTCAGCTGCTGAACAAAAGGTTAGAAATCCAAGTTCACCCAGAGGTAACTCGAAAGAAAGGCCTGGTGATCTACTTCCAAAAAAATCAACCATTGAAAACACTATGGAGCACAATTCTACTCTGACACACATGGAGTCTCCATGAGTTGGAATCCACACAATGGCAACCGTAAAAAAAAATTACTCCTGTTACTATGACTGTGAAAGGAGAAAGAAGGTTGGGGCCAGGAATCCTCATAAATGATGAAATTCCAGATACCTTAGCAGAAATGGATAAGGACAAGAAAAATCAGAAAAAGGCCCAAAAGACCGAGCATGTAGGAAAAAGCACAGAAGATCCCCTTTTCCTCTGCTCTCCCAAGATCCATAATCATATGCTGTACTGCTCCCTGAAAGTGCAGACATGCACAGGGTAGCACATTAATCCTTCAAACACTAACAGATGCTGGCAGGGATTTAGACTGGAATGTATTTACAAAGTGACAAATTATGTTCTGTATTATATAGAGAGAGAAAGAGCACCCACAAACGGGCTGATAAATGTCAGCTGCAGTCACGACAAACGGTTTATTTTTATTATACTGTAACCACAAACGTTTTTTTTTTTCCTTTTTCTTTTTTTTTTCCAGAGCATCCCAAAGATTTATTTGTTGCAGGGAAAAAACAAGATTATATATGACACAAAGTAATAACTGTAAGATCAGTGATGTTCCGGGCACCCTGCCCTCGTGGAAGCTACAACCAGGCAGAAGAGTGCTACTAAAAATGCTACCTTCTCCAGAGCACAGTAAATGGTTAATAAATCAGAACCCATACAATGTCTTGTAATTAGATACAGCCTTAGTTCACAGACTAGCCAATTGATAGACAATATCCAATTCCCCCTTTAGTGGCTATCAGGAGGGTAGAGTAACTATTAAAATAAATTTAATGGCTGTGACAGGTAAGAAAATATACCAGAAGCTAAAATGTAATCAGTATATCCAAATCCAAAATAAAATTATAGACTTTGCTGCAAACACAATGCCTGAAAAGGAGGCTTATGGGTGGAGAGCGACATCCACAGGCAGAGGAGGGCAAGGTTACTGCTCTAAAAGAATGTTCAACCTTGAAAGCAAGATTGGGGGTGGGAGGAGGAGGAATTTGGCCTGGGGCCAACAGAAAATGTAAGCATTTATTATGAAGAAACTGTTCTGAAGAACTCCTCTTATCCCCTTGGTCAGTCAAGATGTTCGCGGTATTCACAGGCATTCTTCCATAAACTTCCAGATCACCGCAAGATGGCAGAAGGAGGCCTGGAGTCCCCACCCCTGGTTCTTCACTGGGGCTCTACCCTCAATCCATATGTAGCCATGCGCAAGTTTTTGTTTCTAATAGGCTGAGGGATGGCGAATGTAGGAGGGTTACTAGAAGAAAACTAATGTTGGTGGTCAATAAAGAAGGCAACATTTTATTGAGTGGGATTCTTGTGAAATGATAGTAAGTTATAAAACTCCCCATACTTGCACATACTCTAAAAGCAAGAATTTAGAAAGACAGGGAATTGACAGGAATACATAAAAATATTTAAATCCAACAATTACAAATCAGGGTGAAGAATCACACACATACACACAAACGCCATGTACACACAATCCAGGTGATTACTACATGGAAGGGTATTGCTTTTCTCCTCATAATGGAAGACTGTTGTGGTTGGGATGCAGAAGAGCACTGTCATCAGAGAGCAGGCAGGAAACCTCCCCTCCACCCCTGGAACTGAAGGTGTGCATAATGACCAATGTCAGGAGGGCCTGAGGGAGGGGTTGTGAAAAGTACACAGTCCTGGGGACAGGCAGAACAAGACAAAATCCTGACTCCACCACTTCTTTATATATACTGACCTCTCAAAACTTTGGAACCTCACTTTTCCCATCTGTGAAACCCTGATATTAATATCTTCTTCCCACTAAGACTGCAGAAGCATTAGAAAAGATTATGCTTGTACCATGTATGGCCCAGCATCTGCTTGGCAAGTAGTAAGTTTTTGATGAGCTGTGTCTATTATTTTTTATTTGCTCCCTGGAAAATCCTCAAGTCCCTTCTGACCCTAAAAAAAAAACAAAAAACAAAAAAATCTTTCCTGCAAGCACCATGGTTGTTTATTTTTTCTTTATTCTCTTTCACAGCCCAGCACCACACTTGTGTCTCCTGTCTTGCTCTTTCTAAGGGTGGAAGAGAAACAAGCCATGATTCGGCCCTAGGGGTCCTCTATGAATTCCCTACCATTGCCTGGGCCAGTATGTCCTAAATATCAGACCTTACAATGGTCATAACCAAGTTTTCAATAGCCTAAAGTGAATTAAAAGGACAGTAGCAGGGATGGAGTGAAAAGGGAAAATCTCTCAATTAAAATGGCTGTCCTTCACAGGGCCCGACCAGAAGTTGGAACAATGTGAACAACAAAATAAATAACTGATAGTACTGGATTATAACTCAAACAGTAAAATAAATAACCGTGAATCTATGCCGAACTGAATGAACGAATGTACTCACGATGTTTGGTATTAAAACACTCTTTTTT
>NW_004443989.1:1589197-1596177 GCF_000243295.1 Trichechus manatus latirostris | reverse complement strand
GTGAGTTAGAATTATGCTCTACATCCTTCTCCAGCTCTGTCCAGAACCCTCTGTTGTGATCCTGGTCAGAGCATTAAAACACTCTTTTATAAAGTAATGGTAATTGTTGATGGAAGCATGTTTTTATGCTGTATTGATTTTTTTTTTTCCCCTGTTTTTAGTGTCTTTTCTTAAAACAAAAAATAATTCTTTGGCAATGCTAAGCTGGAGTCCTAGGTTTTGGTTTTTTCTTTCTTTCTTTTGAAAAAGTTTACTAGACCCTGAAATCCAGGTTTCTGAGAACCACAAACTGAAATCATTTAACATTATTTTCCAATGACTGAATAGTGAAGGAAAGCAAATCTGCAAAATGAGCACAGTTCCTTTCACAGAATACTAAAATGCCCCCAATCACAAAATCAAGTCCTTGTGTTGCTGCAGTATCAAACCAAAATGAAGCTCCGGGGTCACCTCCTCCAGGAACTCCCCTGATTATCCCATGCTGCGTATGGTACCATGCTATAGAATCCCACAGAGATTCTATAGAGGTTACAGAACCTAACACAGAGTCTTGCTTCCTCACATGTTTCTGACACCAAACCATGAGCTCCTTAAACCCAGAACCTCTCATGCACATCTCTGTATTTCCTCAGTTCTTTTTGCTTTAATAAAAATTTAAGTTATTTTAAAAAATGAATATACAACTCTGCAGCTTCTGAGAAATCGGATGCACGTCAAAGTTATTTTAAAAATCACGTTTCAATATATTAGCTACGAAATGTTAAGAAACTCACAGTGTTACTCATTTTAAGTCTTTCTATCTTTTACCTCCGATGTGGTTTAAAAAAAAAAAAAAATCATTTCATTTATTTTCTAAGTACCAAATATCGATCCCTTCCCTTTTCTAAGTGCCCTTCCTATGGCAATTTGGGGGTCCTGGCGATTAGTGCTCTAATGAGGATTAAGCACAGCAAAAAAACTTAATTTGCACACCCTACATTACAGATTAGCCTGAGAGCTTAAAAGGTTTCTATGTGAAAAGATAAAACTTTTTGTTCAGCACATCTTTAAAGTTGAGGGAAATATTGGGACAAACTGCCAGGCATACCCACCCCTTCCTCCCCATTATCAATGAAAGGGAGATACGTGCTCATTCAGCAAGTAATACAAACCATTATAAAATGATAAATACACAGTGATGGTGAAGGTGTGGGAAAATAGAAAAAAAGAGTATAAATCAGAACAACCTTTCTAAAGAAGAACTATCAATTTGCATTTAAAAGCCTCACTTAGCCCAGGTAAACCAACAACATTGCTCATGACTGTGAAATACTGAAAACAGCATCTGTGCCCAGCAATAAGAGATTCATTTAATAAATTATGAAGGTATAATGTAGTCCCTAAAACTGCACTGCCAAAGAATATTTACTGACATGGAAAGATGGTCAAATATGATACGTTAAAAAAGAAAGAAACAGAGTATATTGTGCTTACAGAGCCCTGGTGACATAGTGGTTAAGAGCTCAGCTGCTAATCGAAAGGCTGACATTTCAAATTCACCAGCTGCTCCTTGGAAACTCTACGGGGCAGTTCTATGAGTTGGGTCGCTATGAGTTGGAATCAACTCGATGGCAATGAGTTTGGTTTTTTTGGTTTTCTTATTGTGCTTTCAATTTTAAGAAATGTAGATAAATACATTTGAATTTAAAAAGAAGACAAAAGGATACACACAAAGTTAACAGCCATTGCTTCTGAGATTCCGAACTACTTTTTCCTCCATTATTTTGTATGTGCAGCTATAATTCTTAAATTTATATGTATATATAAACTACATTATTTTGCAGCCAGGAAAATAATTAACAGTTTTAATTCGATTAAACAGATTTATGGTATATATAAATATACAATATGCATGAATGAATTTAATTCTGGTACAGCCTTTTTTTTTTTCTGGAAGAATACACAAAGGTTAACTCTTGGTAGAAGGACTGGCGTTCAGCCGATGTTGGGGAGAGATTTTTCATTTAAATTTTTCTGTAGTATTTGAAACTTTACCATGTACACAAATTTTTGTTTTTTAAAATAAAAACCTGGTTCTAAAAGTAACCAGAGAGATAAGAGGAAACAGTCACCGTGTGTGCAGTGCATGTATGTGCACTCTGCCCAGCCCAAATGCCTAACTCCTGGGGGAAGCAAATCCCCAGGTTTATGAGTGGCAAGGAGAGGAATAAGTGTTGACCTTCTCGTGATTACTGCTTCCAGCCCTTAGGCGAGAAACCACAGGTAGAGAACTCAGGCCTAACCAATTTTAAATCCAAACTCTGCCACTGGTTAGCTATGTAATGCTGGGTAAGTCACCAAATCTCTTTGAAAGCAGGTAAAATGGAGTAATTATATATACCCTTCAAGAGTGCTGTGAGCATTAGATAATGAATATAAAATCACCTGACATTGTGCCTGACATGTGGAGGGTGATCAGTAATCACTGCTAATACTGATGATAATAATAAAAATCACAGCAACACTGATAATTATAATATCCAACTCCACAAAGCTGCTTTTGAATATTAAGGGTGATAACATATGCAGAAATGTTTAGCATACAATAAACAGTCCATAAATGTTTGCCAGACCACATGGTTTGCCGAACTATGCCCATTCCTGCCCCCAAATCAAGGTTTTGATAACATCACAAAGACACTGTTTTAGGGAGGTTACAGACTGAGGGGACAAAGCCACTTTCTTATACATACTGATTTAATTCACCAAGAATATAAACGCTAACAGGAAGAGAGATGGCCATGCAGGATGGAGCAGCATGGCCAGTGCAGGTTCCCTTGCCTCTCGTGCGTGCGTGCGTGCGTGCGTGCGTGCCTGTGTGTGTGTGTGTGCGTGTTTCGAGAAAGGGAAGGGTGCAGTGCATGTGGTCCTCCCATTGTAAGGACTCAGCCATCTCCAGCATTCTCTCTATACCAAGGGCTTCCACGTTGTTGCTACAACACCATCCAGAGGACCCAACTAACAACTTGTGAACTTCCTGTCACAGGGGTGTTGTCAGATGGCAGGGTTGGTTTCTGTGCCTTAACTGCGTCAAATTCCACCATGGACATATCTGCATCAAGGGAGAGAAAGTCGAATCCATGACCAGCATTGCCTGACCAGCACCCCTGCCTCCAGCTTCTAGAAACCTGTTCGTACCTCTGTATAATCGAATTTCAGAAAATGAAAATGGAATTGAGGCAAATGTATGCATAATCATAAGACAATAGGCTTCATTTAGAAATCAGCTACCAAAACCAATGATTGGGCAAACTGTCCAACTCTTGTCACAAACTGTGCATGGGAACTTTTGTTCGCATGGTATAGGCTTTCAAAGAGCATCCGTTTGACCTGCCGCTCTGCCTCTATTTCTGCTGCATTCAGAACACTGGAGATTAGGCTTCGGGTAGCTGGGATTTACAAGGAACTAGAGATGCACAACGCCTCTTCCCTCCCTGCCCAGGGACTAAGATTCCCCCACAGGTCCACAAATCCACGGGAAAATCAAGCATTTTATTACAGGGCTTTGAATCTTCACTACTTAGCCAGATTTTACTCTTATTTTAAACAAAATTTGATTTAAATACATGAAAGGTAAACCAGCCTACACATACACAGAAAAGAAATTATATATATATATGTATATGTACACATAATATACATACTCATGTATATATACACACATATACATCATGTGTGTTTACAGATACATAGATACTCATGCACACACAGAGGAACAATGACCAAACAATTAAAAATAGCTTCTAAGTTGCTGACTCACGGTGACGCACATTTGGAAATTCATTATAAGATCCTCTACTTTTGTACATATTTGAAATGCCCATAATCAAAAGTTTTTTTTTAAGATAGGTCATATAGAAAAACACAGAAGTATGAAAAATCAAAGGTATAAAATTAATTTAACAGAATTAAGATGGAACATATTAATAGTAAGCAGGGAATTGAAATAATTTACATGATTTAAGTAAGGATATTCTCACACTGAGTCCAAAAATAAAATCAAAATACTTAACTGTAAAGATATAACAATAAATAAATAATTCAGAAAGATTAAGAATAAATGTAATAAAAAGGAAAAAAGTGGCTTGCTGTGTATTTCTAAGTACATGAAAAATAATGGTCTCTTCAAATAGTGAAATGTTTTCCAGTTCTAATTGCCAGTTTATACTGCTTTTCAATTCATCAACAAAAATCAGAATCAAAATTAAACTGCAGTAATGAGTGGATTAACAGGCTTCATAGCCATTAATCAAATAAAGTGTCCAATTCCCTCTTGAAAGCCATTTGGCAATATACACAAAGTCTATGGGTTTCAGGTAAATAGTCACATACCTATGTACCTGACCAAAAACATCAGCCAATGCTGTCTTCTTCCTGTGCCAAGCAAAAAGAGATTAATCCTTTTATTTCTGGTGGGGGTGGGGGGAGTGGGGGGGCAAAGGGGTGGTTACTAGCAAAGGCTTCCAAACAGATGTTTACAAACAGAAGGTAACTGATAAAAACCCAAACACAATGCTGCATTGTCTTCACAGATGAACCCATTGGAACTACTGCAAACAGCCTTTCTGGAAAACATCCAGAAATTAAAAGGTGCAAACAAGCTGCCTAATACCCTTGCGTAGACTGAATTCTTATGAAGAAAATAAAGTTTATTGTCTGGAAACAGAGAAACCATGAGGAAAGCACTAAAGCAATGGAGGTGAACAATTAGACAGATGTTCACTTAAGGAAATAAAGAGAACAGAAGAAGCCATCACCGAGGAATTTTATGAGAATCCTGACAACTCGGCACCACATCAAGGGCACCGGGAAAGTGAAAGCCATCGAAGCTGAGGCGCTGCAACTTGGTGCTAACTGCTGACCGTGCGGAACCAGCCGCAGGTGAGGCAGCTTGGAGCGGGGGCAAATTACACTGCTCTGTTCAATAAGTTCTCAGGTTTTTCCCCAACACTACCCACAGACTGTAATTCTTAAAGAGCTGCCTCTCTTCTTCTTAATAATGTTCCCCCAAATAAAAAGCCAGAAAAAAAAAAAAAGTTATGTATCCCCAAGTCATGGTGCATTCATCAGTAACACCGCTTTTTTTTTTATGTCTACAACAGAATAAAGTGCAGGACCTTTCGGAAGACACTGGAATGCTGTTCCCACCCCAACTGGCTCTAGCAGGAGGAGGAAGGGCAGAAAAGTGACTATTTTTTGAGTATCTACTAGTGTCACCACTGCCAGGTGATTTACACTAACTAAATGATTTGGTGAACTGGCTGTGTCTCCCTCTTTGCTTGGACCCCTTGGAAGCTCACAGATAATTCTTTATGTCAACTGTTGATGACCTTAGGGACAAGATCTTTGGATAATGCCTTTATCCCCCAACCCCCCATTTACCTGATTTTCCCTTAACTCTGATACACTCATCTCTGTTCCTCACCGCCCTCCTTTGGTGATAAAGAACATATAAAATTTCCCATTTTAACCATTGTAAACTGGACAATTCAGTGACATTTACTACATTCACAATGTTGTACAACCATCGCCACTATCCAGTTCTCAACCATTCCATCACTCCAAAGGGAAACCCTGTACCCACAGTAGCAGTCACTCCTTATAGCTCGCTTGTACCAGCCCCTGGCAAGCATTAATTTACTTTCTGTCTCCGTGGATTTGCCTATTATGGATATTCATATAAGTGAAATCATACACTCTGTAGACTTTTGTGTCTGGCTTCTTTCATTTAGCATAATGTTTTCAAGGTTCATCCATGTCATCTCTGCCTTTTTGTCTTATAGTATTAAACATGGCTCTGCACGTAAGTAATCTCAAATCCTCTTTGCAAAGCAGCAATGGAGTGCTGGCTAGATAGAAAGTATGATGCAAGGATGGAAAAAGGAATGTATCATTTGCTGCGTGACTGGTGGATGGATGGATAGGTTGGCCACAGATGAAAGAAAGAAGGGAAAACAGGCATTATTTTATTTATCACTCATACAGAAATCTGAGTTAGACAATGTCACTATTCTACAAAAGAAGGGAATAAATTACCCATTCCAGTTAGCTCCTAAGACTGTTTAACATTAAGTGAAGAAAGTAAAATAAAAATTATAATAATAACAACAATAAAACAAAATAAAGCACACTGTTACGATTGACCTGTACACTCCTGTCCAATTCCTTTCTGGGGCTGATACTCAACCTCAGTCATCAATCAATCCAGAAGAATCTACTATGTATCTACTCTTCCAGGCACTGGAGTAAGCAGAAGAAATTTAAGACCCCGATGTTCTTTAAGAAGCTTATATATTATGGATGCTGTGGTAGGCAGAACAATGTCTTCTCACTAAAGATGTCCACATCCTAATTCCTGGAACCTGTGAAAACTTTACCTTCCGTGACAAAGGGGAATTAGGCTACAGATGGAATTGTGTGCGCTAACCAGCTAACCTTAAAATACAGAAATTGTTCTGGAATAGCTGGGTGAGTCCAGTGGAATCACAGGGGTCCTTGCAAGTGGAAGAGGGAAGCAGAAAAGGGAGAGTGTCACAGTGATACGATGTGAGAAGAACCTGGCTAGCCACTGCTGGCTTCGAAGATGGAAGAAGGAGTCACAAGCCAAGGAATACAGGCAGCCTCTGGAAACTGGGAAAGGCAAGGGAACAGATTCTCCACTACAGCCTGCAGAAGGAACGTGGCCCTGCCAACACCTTGATTTTACCCAAGGAGACCCATGTCAGACTTGTGACCTCCAGAACGATAACAAATTTGTGTTGTTTTAAGCACTAAGTTTGTGGGTTTTTTGTTTTGTTTTTAATAGCAGCAACAGGAAAGAACACAGTTACTCTTTTTTTTTTTATTTTTTTTTTTATTCTTGTAGTTTAAGTGAAAGTTTACATTTCAAGTTAGACTCTTATACAAAAATTTATACATACATTGTTATGTGACCCTAATTG
>NW_004443989.1:1550913-1589097 GCF_000243295.1 Trichechus manatus latirostris | reverse complement strand
AGAAGCACACTCTTTATGAGTATCATTTTATGTCCCACAGTCCAGTCCAATCTTTGTCTGAAGAGTTGGCTTCGGAAATTGTTTTAGTTCTGGGCTAACAGAGAGTGCAGGGGCCATGCTTTCCAGGACTCCAGTCTCAGTCAGACCATTAAGTCTGGTCTGTTTACTAGAATTTGAGTGCTGCACCCCACCTTTCTCCTGCTCCATCAGGGTTTTTTTTGTGTGTGTGTGTGTGTGTTTTTTTAAGTAGAAGATTTTACATTGCAAATCCAGATTTCTGGCTTCTTTTAAAAAATAGAGGAAAAGCGCTATGCTGGGTCTACATGCTCACATTATGACAATCAGGTGGGCTGAGTTGCAGCTGTCCCTTTAGATTTGGTGTGGACCCTCCAGTTTGCCACAATCCCCACCACTCTCTACTGCTGCCTGATTCCAGTGCCTTGGCGGATGATGGGCTGATGCCATCAGACACTGGAGTTTTTGATCTTTGGTCCAGGTTATAAAAGAGAGAATGAATGAATGGCATGCATAGAGAAGCAGGGCTGATATTCACCAGGTATATGCAGTTTACAGCCAGCATCTGTTCTGATTACTCAGGGCCACGCCATAAACGGCTGTTAAATATTTTGAGTAGAAGCAGAAGCAGAATGCTTCTTGAAACATCCCTGCCTGCACAGGAGCAGATCTGCCCCTCAGCCTCGCCTAACAGCTTATCTGATCTCCACGTGCGCTGGGCACAGTTTTACAGTCACAGTTTTGGCTGCACTGATGCAGTCAGACCTACCACAGCTTCTCACACTTCTACAACTGCTTGACAACGTGTACTTGTTTCTTCAGAATTATACTCCAGAACACCACCTGGATCCAGGCGGCACAAAAATGCAAATGGTTTAAAGGACAAATTTATTTATTTGGCCTCTCTGTTCTGTAATATGGGAGCAGTACTTGTTGGGGATGTGAGTCACTCCTCATCGGCCTTTTCCTTTAGTGCAAGGACCTCTTCAACAGCAACCCCGGGGGGATAAAATGTTTGTCAGTAATGCTTAGACAGTGCAATGGGAAGGCCGGAAGACCCATTTCAGACCATTTAAAAACACAAAATGAACATCTGTAAGTGGCGACTATCAACTCAACTATTGCCTCAGTCTCCAGGGCTTTGTTGAGATGTCTTATTTTCCCTACATGTAACAAAGTTAATTCAGTAGAAATCTCTCTAAATGGTCTAAAAGTCCTAAGAATAGAGAAGAAGAAAACTTGGGGTACTCACTGTTCCCAGTTCACAATTATATGGATCAAACCAGAACAGGCCTAGCTCATATCTGACTCTGTGGTGAGACCGTGGCATAGGGAACTGTATGAGAAAATTATGGTATATTTATATGATAGAATATTTCCTTGCCATTAGAAATCATGTTAAGGAAGAAAATTTATTGACATGAAAAAACGTTTACAATTTATCACTAAGTTCAATAAAAATGAAGCTATAAGACAATGGAATACACCATACAATCTCATTTGGTTTAAAAATAATACGTGTGTGCATATGCAGACATATATATTATATGGGTGTTTACATAATATATAGAAGAGGAAAAAACTCACTTGCATGACACAGAGCAAAATGCTAACAGCGGTTATTTCTGGGCAATGAGACTGTGAGCAGGAAACTGAGCCCTGGAAAAAACAAAATCAATACAGCTCAAACTTGGGATTCATTGTTTTCCGATCACCGGGCTTACTAGAATTATTTCTATATCAGATTCGTCACCCCAAGGCATTACTATTTCATCCATGACACCTGCACTCCAAGCATATTTTCAATCACTAGAAACAACTGCAAATTTGGGTTAGCTAACGGAAAATCTGTGAAGGGTGAAGAAATGTCAGAGGTGCACACCACTAGGGCTCATGCTACTCCACGGCTAAACAGCAGAAAGCTCTGGCATGACTACGAGGCAGCCTGCACTGCCAGGCGTGGATCAGGACGATTAGTGTGGTGTGATCACACAATCAGCTGATGGTGACCTACTCAGGCCCCCTTCTAAGCTTCAGAGGTGGGAATTAAGTGAGACAGGAATATGGATGCACTATGAAAATGGTCACATCACCATGCAAACATTAGTTAGGAGCATCTGTTACATTCTTATCTCCAACCTCAACCTGCAACAGGTCCCAGGCTCAGCTTTCTGCTTCTCTCTTCTGCTGGGGTATTTTGCTCCCAGAGTTTCCCCAAATTCTGACTCTCTGTTGCCGTCATCAACCCATCACCACACACATACACATATACACATGCACACACAGCCCAGATACAAATCATTCTCCTGCTCTTATTTTTTTGGTTGTAGATACCTGATCGTCTTTCCCAATTCTCCAATCTGGGCATCAAGGCATCTCTGGGGTGATTTAGCTCTTGGCCTGCCTCCATGGACCATTCCCTTCTTCCCTTCCTATTACCCACAACTTGTCCCCCTACACCACCTCAAGCTTTCTGCTAGGACAGCTCTTCATCACACTTTCTTGGATAGAAATGGCATTGCAGAGGATACTGTAGTTACAGTTAAACTTTCATATTCCGGCTTCTCTAATTCCTATCCTCTTTATTACAGTTATAGTACATGAGGCTATCTTTCAGTCATGTGCCCTGCTAAGAAGAACACAGCTCCAGCACAGAAGCAAAGGTATTTTCATGTTGTCTCTAAATCTTAGGGACCTCAGCTTTGATCCCATTGCAGAGCAAAGATTTAAAAAGAGAGAGAGAAAAAAAAACTGTTTTTTAAGTCTGAAATTACTAGATTTCAGCTTTGTGGGTTAGGCGGTAGAAGCAGAAAGCTAAATTTTTAAAGAGAAAGTTTTATATTCCTTTAAAACGTGGACATGATTTTAAGAGAGTCTTATTCTTGTCCTTTCAGGCAAGCTTTCATCCTGTTAAACGGAATGAGATCATAATCCATATTGTTTAATGGGGAATCCACTTTTAAGATATACACAACATTTAAGGAACATTAAGGAAAGTGGAAATTGAATTCCTTCCAGAAAAGCTTTAAGTACAGATAAGAAAAAAGGTCACAGGTTAGAAATATTTTCAAAATTATAATCAGAAATAGCCAAGATAATTGTTTTGTGGCTTAATGAACTGCAGTATGAATTATTTGTCTTGACCTTTAATAAGATAGTAATACAATTAATTTCTAAGGAAGATAAAAGTGAAGCACATTTTCAGGCAATCTGGAGAATACAAGTTCATTTATTCATTTAGGTGAATATTTACTGAGTGTCTACTTGGGCTTGGTACTGGAAAGGATACAAGTATATGTAAACCCCAGGCGGCTTACAAAGACATAGGAGAGGAAGTGGGCAGGGATGATGGGGGCAGGGGAGAGAGGACTGGCTTTAGGGCCAGTTCATTCTGCCAGTCAAAAGATATGTGCAGGTGTGGATAATCTGCAACTAAGAGACTGAGGATAGATACTCGAAACTGGACATACATATACAGGAGTCAGATCAGTATGGATTTGGTAGTTTAAAACTTGGGAATGGGTGTGATCTTCAGGGGAAAGCGATTAGTCCTGAAGGGGAAAGGGTCAAAAGGAGAATTTAGGGGATCCCTTATGTTTTAATGACGGAAGAAGAAAAAGTACCCAGGGGAAAATAATTAAAAAGGCAAATGTCAAAAGAAGATACAGCCTGATTGTGGTGATGGTTGTACAGCTCTTTGAATATACTAAAAACCATTAAATTGTACACTTTAAAGGGGTGAATTTTATGGTATGTGAATTATATCTCAATAAAGCTGTTGCCAAAAAAACGTGACCCACACAAAAGGAAAATATGGCCAATAAGCATATCAAATATGCTCAACATCATTTGTCTCAGGAAAATAGGAAATAAAATTACAATGAGATACATTACATAATGAAATAAAAAATTTAAAAGATTGACTACATCAAGTATCAGTAAGGATGCAGAGGAAAGGAAACTCTTAAACATTGCTAGTAGAAATGTAAAATGGTACAACCACTTTGGAAAATTGCTAGTCTCTCAAAAAGTTAAACGTACCCTTGCCATTAGCCCACCTATTCCACTCCAAGGTATTATCCCAAGAAAAATGAAGACATATGTCCACACAAAGACTTGTACATGACTATTCACAGCAGCTTTATTCATGTAAGTGTCCACTTACAATAGCTAAAAACTGGAAACAATCCAAATGTATACCAATAGGTAATCAGACAAAATGTGATTTATCTACACAATGGAATACTATTCAGCAATAAAAAGGAATGTCACTGATACATTCAATAGCATGGATGAATTGCAAAATCATTGTGTTGGGTAAAAGAAACCAGATGCAGAGCACATACTGTATGATTACATTTATATACAATTCCAGAAAATGCAAACTAATCGATGGTGACAGAAAGCAGACCAGTGTTTCCCTAGGGCTAGCAATGGAAAGTTTCATGGACTGAAAAAGAAGCACAAAAATCTTCTGGGGTGATGGAAATGTTCTGTATTTGATTGTAGTGGTGGTTTCAGGGGTGGTTGCATCTGTCAAAACTCATCAAATTGTATACTTTAAATGGATATAGTTCATTATGCATAAATTATACCTCAATAAAGTTGATAAAACCAAGCAAAACCAAAATACCCAAGCACGCAAGCAAAAGGCACATGTCAAATGCCCCAACCTTTCCCTTTAAAAATTACCAAGGTGAACACCCAACTATCACACTTTGACTTCAGAATTAATGAAAACAGTATTAATGGCAACCTTTACTGAGTGCCTACTTGTATCACGAACTATGGATGACACTTCCCATACATTATCTTATTTAATTCTAACAACCCCATATAACAGGGTTGAAATCCCCTCTTTATAGTTGAGGAATATGTGGTCTGGAGAGCTTAATTGTTTAGGTGATGTAGAGTTCTATAGCTCCGAATTCAACCCTCACACCCTACACACTGCTTTTCAACTAGCTGACTGATAGGATTAGTCATATAGTAGTAGCAATGATCATAATAAAAATTTATGAGGTTTAACTACCTGCCAGACAATCTCCCAGGTATGTTAGCTACATGACACCATATTATTTCTACAATTACCTTCTGAAATGAGGATTTTTATTACCCCCTTTTCCGTGTAGGGACACTGAAGCTCAGAGAAGTCAAGTGATTTTCCAAAGCTCACACTGCTAGGAAGGGAGAGAGCAAAGACTGGAACACAGGCAGTTCAACCCTTGGGTCTGTGTTCATCAAATCACTGCATTAGAGATCTTAAGAAGCTTTCTTTCGTGGCCGAACAGATGAGCAAGAGTTTTGATGTGGTTTTCTCCATTTTAGGAGTTCCTGGAAGGTGCAAACGGTTAACATGTTTGGCTGTTAACCAAAAGGTTAGAGGTTTAAGTTCAGAGGCACCTCAGAAGAAAGGCCTGGTGCTCTACTTCCAAAAAATCAGAGACTGAAAATCCTATGGAAACACAGTTCTACTCTGATACACATGGTGTCGCCATGAGTAGGAGTCAACTCCAGGGTAACTGGTTTTCTCTATTTTAAATTGGGGGGGGGGGGGGTGTTATCAGGTCCAGACACCAGGTGAGCTGGGAAACTGGAATGCGAATCCTTTTCACTCAATTACTGTTCATCAAGTGAGGTACACATGTATAGAGCAGATACTGGGCCCGGCACGTAAGTACTCATTAAAGTGAGTTCCCTGTCCACACAGCCTGCAAATATGGAAGTGCAGAGGAGGAGTAGCCCACACTCTGCCAATTTATGTGATGAAGAGTCAGACACAGTGATTCCTACCAGGGGTAAAGCCAACAGACAGCTCAGGTGGGTGGCACTGCCTGTGTTGATTTGAATACAGCCTGGTCCAGATCCAGGCTTCTTAACAGAAACATAGGTGAAACGGATCATTTTGGTAATGCAATCTTCTTTGCTGGAAATTATTTGAAACAGGGCATTGTGAGCTACATTTATATAGCATGTTTTTCTAAGCAAATGCCTTTCAATAGAAAAAAAAAAAACCCATGAAATTAATAAACGCAGGTTTTAGATAAATTAAGCAATGGGTCCTATCACTACCAGGCCACAAAGAAATGCTCATCATCCAAAGTCCTCTGAGCCCAGCATATTCATCATCCTGTCTAAATGCTGCCATTGATTCGTAAATACCAGCCACTCCAATCTGCACCTGGACCAGGATTCTGTTCAGTCTGGTGAAACGCACTAATCACACACCTTCACCCTTTGCCCTTAGGATGATATACCTGACCATGGTGAGGAAGAATGATGATGGAGTTCTGGCAAATTTCTTGATAGTGGGGAGGGGAAAAAAGCTGGGGTTACATGGGAGGAAGAGGTAGGCAGGAATCAGGGGAGGAAAAGAGAAAGTGAAGTCAAGAAAGAAAAAGTGACAGAACTAGATTTGAACTTCTCTGCTCAAACCAGCATCACCATGATCATCATCATCATCACTCTTGGCAGAAGAGAAACTTTCCAAAGCCAAAATTATTGCCATATTAATATTAAAGCAACTTACAACTTGAAGAATGTAATCAATGTCACTGAATCGTACATGTAGAAATCGTTTAGTTGATAAATGTTTTGTTGTATATACTTCCAACACAATAAAAAAATACTAAAACAAATAACAAATAACTTACAACAAATTCCTCTTTACTCATTAGTATGTCTAACAAAGACACAACTATTTTGCTCCCAAACTTTAGAAGTCAAAGGTCCAATAAGTACACCCTTAGCTCGGTGGTGCAAACAGTTAATGTGCTTGGCTGCTACCTGAAAGGTTGGAGGTTCAAGTCCACCAGAGGTACCTTGGAAGAAAGGCCTGGTGATCTACTTCTGAAGAACTCAGACATTAAAAACCCTACGGAGCACAGTTCTACTCTGACACACATAAGGTTGCCGTGAGTTGTAGTCCACTTGATGGCAATTGGTTTGCTGGCTTTTCCTGGGTACATATCCATACAGAGATATACTAAAACAATGTCTATGAAGCCACGTTTGCATGTCCCGTTCCTTTGAAGATTCAACTCCTTACAGCAACTGTGCTAGATTTGCCATTATGAAAACTCAAGGGGGCTGTACCCAGAAGCATTAAGACCCTGCTTAGAGCATTGCTTTACACGATGAGATGCAAAGAATCTGAAAAAAGGGGATATACATCATCAGGTTCCACCAAAAATGGCGCCTGCTGACAGCTGGCTGTCAGTGATTGATTGAGAATTAACATGGAAATGGAAGGGTGAGAAAAATGAGGACCTGTGTACCGGCCTCTTAACATGCCTAGATGCAAGTATCCAAGGAAAGTGCTTGTGGATTATGAATTAGTTTACTCAATCAGTACAGCACCATGGGTGACAGGCAACTTGATGAAAGGTAAGGGCACACAACATCAAGAAGCCCCTCCCCATCAGGCGTGCTTCTGAGGGCACAGAGGACATTTGGAGGGCACACAGTCACAGTGCCATTCTAAAATCCTGACATCCCTCTGTTGACCTCTGAGGCTCTAGTTGAAAGGAGAACACCAAAAATAAGACAACAGTAGATGGGAGTGCTGCCCGGCTCACTGGACAGCCATGATTTATACCGAAGGAAACATAACTACACGTGCCGAGAAGTTTTTCATATGTGCCAAAGTACCCCCTCCTTTCCTGCCATCTATTCCCTCCTTCCCTCCGCAGTAAATTCATAGCTATAAGAAGATGCTTCAGTTTCATGGAATAAGCTGGCCCAGCACTAGAAGGAATATGTGGCCTCACTGCTGCTGTAACACCTTAGTGTGGGTGGGAAATGCCTATGGATTGGGGACAACCTGGTGACTTGTTTTTACATATCCTTTCAAGTCTGCAAGTTCAAGAAGTGGTGGTTTTACAATACTGGGGAAGCCAGCACAACTTGTCCAAGGCAAGGTCACGGAAGCGCCACAGACACATCCAAACTCCCTAAGGGACCAAATTACTGGGCTGAGGGCTCAAGGGACCATGGTCTTGGGGAACATCTAGCTCAACTGGCATAACATAGTTTATAAAGAAAATGTTCTACATTCTACTTTGGTGAGTAAAGTCTGGGGTCTTAAAAGCTTGTGAGTGGTCATCTAAGATACTCCACTGGTCTCACCCTGTCTGGAGCAAGGGAGAAAGAAGAAAACCAAAGACACAAGGGAAAGATTACTCCAAAGGACTAATGGACCACAACTACCACAGCTTCCACCAGACTGAGTCCAGCACAACTAGATGGTGCCAGGCTACCACCACCGACTGCTCTGACAGGGATCACAATAGAGGGTCCCAGACAGAGATGGAGAAAAATGTAGAACAAAATTCTAACTCATACACAAAAAAAGACCAGACTTACTGGTCTGACAGAGCCTGGAGAAACTCTGAGAGTATGGCCCCCGGACACCCTTACAGCACAGTAATGAAGTCACTCCTGAGGTTCACCCTTTAGCCAAAGATTAGACACCCCCATAAAACAAAACGAGACTAAATGGGCACAGCAGCCCAGGGGCAAGGACAAGAAGGCAGGAGGGGACAGGAAAGCTGGTAATGGGGAATCCAAGGTAGAGAAGGGGAGAGTGTTGACATGTGGTGGGGTTGGCAACCAATGTCACAAAACAATATGTGTATTAATTGTTCGATGAGAAACTTGTTTGCTCGGTAAACATTAATCTAAAGTACAACAAAAAAAAAAAGAAGTGGCGGTTTTATGTCTGGGGTGCAAATGCCCTAGGGTTTGGTGGAAAGCATGCCTCAGACTCAAATTCTGATGCCGCAATGTCTGTCATTAACTCACTTCTCTGGGCTTCCATTCCCTACTTGGAGGGTGGCAGCGGGGAAAGCATATGCTTCCTGAGGCAGAGAGCTTGAGTGCTATCCAAACATCTGTATGTGTCCTACTTCTCAGCTCTCTGGCAATTAGATTGGGCCAGGAACTGGCTCTGGCCAATGGAATGTTGGTGGAAGCACTGACTAGACATAAAAAACCGTGCTTGATCTTCATCCGCTCTCTTACCCACACAGTCCCTGACTTTGGAGGCCATTTGTTCTGGATGGTACAGCTACAAGATGGGTTCCCTAGTGACTGTGTGAAAGACAGCTTCCCTCCAGCTCATGATGGATGTTTAATGAAGGTGACAAATAAACCCTTATCATATTAAGATATTGAGATACTGCAGTCTGTTTGTTGTAGCAGCTGACTGTTAATTACCCTGACTACTAAACACCTTCAAATGTTCTCCAGCTCTACCTTTCTAGAAAACTGATGCCTTCAGCCTTTCTTTTCCTTTTAATTGTTTGTATTTCTGTTTTATCTTGTTGTAGATATTCCTCTCTGAGAATTGTAGAGAGCTGAAAGCCAATCCTCTTCTGGACCTGCCCACATCCTTAAAGAACCCTGACCTGCTTGGGAGAGGGTCCTACATTCTATCCCACTTCTCACCTGTGTGCCTAAGCTCATGTTCCCCAGGCCACTTCTCCTGGGTGTTATCCACCTATCCCTTTTAGGCTTATCTCAGGCATCCTGACCACTCACTAAGTAATAATACCTAATCCATGCTTCAGGCATATAGACATTAAAAAATTTATTGTTTCCTGTTAAAGCTTCCCCAAATTGTTTCCACAGCAAAACAAAACATACCACCTATATCCACAAAACAAACTTGAAAGAATAAGTAAAATAAAAAAGAAAAATAGGAAAAACAAAAAAAGGAACAAAGGTAATAAAGATAGAAGACTATATATATTTATTCTCCTTCATTTCTTCCCCAAGCCCCATCTAAGTGAAGTACCCATAAACCAAACCCACTGCCATCTAATTGATTCTGACTCATACATAACAATCCTATGGACAAAGTACAACTGCCCCACAGGGTTTCCAAGGCTGAAATCTTTACAGAAGCAGGCTGCCACATGCTTCTCCTGTGCAGCAGCTGGTGAGTTCAAACTGCTGACCTTTTAGTTAGCAGCCAAGTGCTTAACCACTGGGATACCAAGGCTCTTTTAAATAATAGTACCTGCTATAAAACAACAATGGCAGTAAGAATAAAAGAGCATTCAATATAAAAAACAAAAAACACTTGAATGCTGGAAACCAGGTAGACAACTGGTAACTGATTTAACAGATTTAAGAAAGCTGAATCTTAAGCTAGCAGTGAGGACAACCAAGAAGTACCACAATTTACATCAAAGAACCACCAAGGCTAAGAAATTGGTGGAACTTAAAAACTTCTGGAACTGGGGGTGAAGGTGGGTTGTTTGAAAACTTGTATGCAAAGTGGATACAGCCTCTGAACCCTGCGCCCCTAGCCCAGCCAGGGGATTGTCTTTCCCTACCCCCAAAAATGAAAAAAGTTGACTCTCTGAAGAGAGTATAAACAGCAGAGAAAAAGGGTACTATACTAAAAACAACTGACTCGACAGCAACAGGCTTGGGTTTTTCAGTAGGTAAATGTCTATCTATTGACTGCTAAGACTCAGTCCTCTTCCTTCACTCGGCCCCTAGAACTCTGGCAGTAAGGCTACACCCTTCCCAAGTAGGGGATCAGAAGATTCTTCTCTGGGAAACCTGACCAGCCAGCAAGAAGGACCTAAAGATTCAAACACAGTGGTTTCCCCAGATCAGCCTTCAGTGGAGAGCATAGTTCATTAGCCTTATCCTTGTTCAGCTTTTTTGAGCCCTACTCTTAAATACAAATAGATATCCACAGATCTGATCATGTAAGGAAAGATTTTATCATCTGAGTGACAAAAAAAAAAAAAAAATTGAACAAGAGCAATTTTGAGAATACAGAAATTTGAAATAATTATTATTAACATAATCAGAGAGATAAGAAAGCAAATTTTAGTCATGCAACAAGACTAAAATGCTATTAAACAAAAAGGGAATATTGTGAAAATGAGAATTAATATCACAGGCAGTGGAAAGGAAGGGTTAGAATGAAACGGTTAGAATGAAAGTGTTAGAAGATACATTTGAAGAAATCTCCCAAAAGATAGAACAAAAAGACAAAAATAAAAAATAGAAGAGAAATAAAATTATAGAACCAGTCTAGGAGGTCCAGGATCTAAATAACAAACAGTCTTTAAAAAGAAAGAACAGAAAAAGAGAGAAGAAAATCATCAATGAAACATGTAAAGAAAATTTTGTGGAATTTAAAGACGTGAAAGACGTGTTTCCAAACTTAAAGATTGCATTGACTGCTCAGTGCAATGAATAAAAACAGACACTCATACCACAGTACATTATGTAAAATTTTAAAACACTGGGGACAAAGAGAACATCATTTATGGTCTTCTATTTCATATCTGGAGAGCGGCAAGAGGTGGAGGATATGCCTCTTGTGGCAGCAGTGAGACAGAGAGACAGACACAGACAGAGAGACAGAAAGGAAAGGTATTAGGGGTAAAATGACTTTGTACTTCTCAAGAGTAGCATTGAAAGTTACAAAACACTAAAGTAATGGTTCAAAACTGAAGAAAAATTGATTTCAGATCTATAAAATTCTGTACCTAGATATGAATACATTTTCATATTCAAAGCAATATAAATACTAAATTGTCTTCCAAAAAAATTCTTATGTAACTATATTGACAGGATGGAGACAGACAAAAGCTATATCATGGTAGGAGGATAAAAGTGAAGAAAAACTGAAAGTTCTTAGTGGAAAGCCCATAGATAACATCTAAAACTAGAAAATCAAGAAGTAGCAGTTTAAGTGTGATTTTTTAAAGCTACAGATAGAAAGACCAAATGAATCCACAAAAAAACTAGGAAAAGAGGAACTGGAGTTGGCGTTGAGTTAAGGTTGCTTTAATTCTTCATATAAAAGTCTGTGAGAAATACCTGACTCTGATTCTAAACTATATGCATGTATAAAACCGGTTGTCGTCAAGTCAATTCCAACTCATGGCAACCCTACAGGACAGAGTAGAACTTCCTCCATAGAGTTTCCAGGGTGTAAACCTTTACACAAGCAGACTGCCACATCTTTATTCCATAGAGCAGCTGGTGGGTTCGAACTACAGTTAGCAGCCTAGGGCTTTAACCATTATACCACCAGGGTTCCTTATGCATGTATACGTTTAACAAAAATAAGAAAGAAAAAAAAAAAAGAGAACAAAAAAGTGAATCACAAAGCAAAACAACATACAAAGAGTGAAAGAAAGAATAAAGAAAGAGAAAAGAATAGCAGAAGAAAGAAAAGTGAGAATTTTTAAATATGTTGACAATCATGCTGTTGTTTCCAACTCACAGGACACAACCTGGATCCTTACCATTTCTGTTTTCTAAAATGAATTCATGGTAGAGTAGGGCATTATTGTCCAACATCTCACTCAAAGACAATGTTTAATGGAGAAAATGAGCATTTCAAAAAAGAATCATTCTCTTCCATGAAAGATTCTCTGGCTATTTGTGGAAACCGCAGAATACCTCTCTGTAAGAATATTTTATGTGTTCTTAACTCCTTGAAGGTAACAATAATAAAACAGTTTAGCATAAACAGAGTTTATCCCCCAAAGGGCAAAAAACATAGAAGACAATCTTGTAGTGATAAAATTGCTCACTTTTTTTAATTACTGGGGAAAACAACAACTTTGTCTCTAAGGGATTAAATAAACTATTCAAACTCTTAGGAGTTAGAAGTCTAAAAGGACACTGTTGCCCACATCTCTACCTCCTCACAGGCAGTATCAGGCAAGTAATAAAAACTTGGTTGCCTTGTAAGACTGTAAATTTTCATTTTGCCCTTTTAATTTTAACTTACAAATTTAAAATCTTTAACGTTTTCTTTATGTAGGAGAACTTAACAGTAATGAGTACACCACGTGAATACAAAGCACAGGACCTAAATTATTAGCCATCTCTGCTTTCTAGAAAGCTTTTGACCTCTGTCATTTTTTGATAAAAAAATAATATTATGTACACTTTTTAAAGGACAGAAGAAACTGCCATCATCACCAACTTGGTTGCTGGGTGACCTGATGCAGCATCTTGCAAGGCCTCTTACCAGTGAAGACTCAGCAAGAGGCAGGAGAGTATAGAGAAATGGCCTGCCAGGTATAGAGGGGGTGCTGCCTCCCACTTAGGACCTTAGACTGGCTGCACAGGCCTCAGATCTTTAATCTGGAGCTGGAGCTGAGAAGTGGTTCTCTCCCAAAGAACAGATGGGGGTTGAGTCCTCTAGTTTGACGCAGGTCCCCACCACTCCCTACTGTCTTCCACAAGGCCCCTTCACTCTTCATGTTATCTACCTAGCAATGGCAGGCTGTCATTGCACTGCCCTGGACAAATAGAATCAATATCACCTGGAAACCTAGTAGAAAAGCAAAGTCTTGGGCCCATCTGGGTCTTTCTGAATCAGAACTGTAAGTTCTCAAATTTTAGTTGCATCAGAATGCCCTGGAGGGCTTGTGACAACTCAGAATGCAGAGCCCACACCCAGAGTCTCTGATTTACTAGGTATGGGTAGAGGTCCAAGAATTTTGATTTCTAACAAGTTCCCAGATGATGCTGATGCTGCTGATCTGGGGACCAGTTGGAGAACCTCTAGTCTCCACCTTTGAGTATCGTGTAATATATTCCATTTCAACTTTTGTTGCAAATATAAATAAATACATGTATATATACAAATGTTTATAATATATAATCACAGTATATAACAGAATATAAAATTTATATATACATATATAAGTTGGCATCTCCTCAATTGATTTTCTTGATCTTCTTTGGATATGATTTAGTGATTTTCATTTTCTTTCTTTTTTGGAAGGATTTTCCATTTTCCTGGTGGGTGGTTTTAGTTCTTTGGAAATTTCTCCCATATGGGTTAGCATTTTGTTTAGTTAGCTATTTAAAAACAATGTGGCTTTTTCTCTGTGGAAACTGGGTCATTTAAATTAATTCTTGAATTTATAATACATATAATTAATGCTAAACAGTATACAACTCTATGCTCTGTTTGGGAATATCTTGATCACACAAATGCGAAAATAACTGAAGAGAATAATGGCCAGAAAAACAGCATTTAAAAAAAAAAAGCCTCTATTTCTGATAGTTTTTGCTATTAGGCTGGGAAATGTGTAAAACCTCACCGAAAGTGCTTGCTGTATCTTTAATGGTTCGCCCATAGCTCAGAGTAAAGTCTAAACTATTTGTTGTTCGCTGTTGTTATATTCTGTTCCAAGGTTCATAATTTGAAAATCGACTTTGGGGACTTTTTGCATGGTCTATTAAAATGATTCATGTTGTATTCAACATAAATTGTGCATTCACAGAGGAGGGTGAGAGCCTGTATTCACAGCATAATAACTAAAGTGAATTTTGTACAAGGCCCGGTTTGCGGCAGCGATGTGGTATCATTTGTCTTAATTTTTCTTTGGCATTACATTAGGCGAGTGCATTTATATTTCCAGGTATGGCTAACCACTTTAAAAACTTTGTTTTTACAGCATGAGTAAAGGGGGAATCAAATCTGCATGTTTATGTGATGTAACATCAAATAATGCTGTTTTACTGTCTGGAGTACTGGAGGATTTACATTCCATTTACCTGACTTCACAAAGGAAACTCAGGCTGATATGCAAAGTACATGAAATATTTACCATCAATGGATCATGCTGGGCTTCTAAAAGAAAAAGAGGACGAGGGGGAGGAGATAATACCCTCTCTGCTTTGGCTGGGTCTTACATGCTTTTCTTTATAATGGTACTATAACTGTAATTTCTTAAATAGATTAATCATTTAAAATTCAGAAGTATTTTGAATAAAACAAAACTCCAAACAACTTAAACCAAAACTTTAGGTCAAATTTGCAGAACACAGTAACCATTTGAAACTGAAATGCATACATGTGTACGATGTCTATATATACACATACATACACATGTACACAAACATATATGTCTCCGGCACATTAAAAAATTCATTCTTGAGACTTGTAATGGAGTACTCTTACATTTTCATTAACGTCATTTAAGATGCATGTGTGTGTGTATGTATATATTTTTTAACAGGATAATTCTATAAATATGATATAATGAATTAGCTATCTCATTTCGATAGAGAACATAAAAACAATATATCTTAAATTCTTTCTATAGCAGTATTTTTAACAGTCCCATTAAGTCTCGAATCAGAACTGACTATACACACTATATCCCACTATTGGAATACTTTATGATAAGCTAGCTATTTTTGTTTAAACATAGAAATGAAATTTTAAGACCACAACACCTACCATCCTCAATGTATAGTGTTCTTCCATGATACTCAGAACATTTAAGTGAAGAAACTTATTGGAAGGAAAATAAGTACTATTTGCACAAACCTTATGAGAAAAACAGTTTATCATAATATAGTTAGGATCATAAGCACTGGAGACATTGTTCAGGTTAGCAATTGACTTCACCCTTTACTAACTGTGTAACACTGGGCCATTTTAATTTCCTGAGCCTCAGTCTCTTCATCCACAAAATGGGGATAATAATATTCCCTACCTAACACATGAGAATACTGCACAGAAAGTTCTGAAGGCACACTCAGGGGAACAGAATAAGCACGCAAAAAATGTTAGTGTTCCTCTCAATCATCACGATTATCATTATTATTAAAATCATAATGAGGGGAATAATTTGGGCAAGAGTGCGATCATCACATCTGATCATAACGACACAGAGAAAAAGCAACAGCTCACCAGCTGCCAAAAAATTAAATCATCAGTCCATTCGACTGAACTATGTGTAAGTACTTCGGGTAGATGAATGGTTATGTTTCACTTGAAAAAACGGAATATGAGCCTTTTGGTTTGTAATGTGGACTCAAAAGCCTTGATGAACTCTCAGCTTTTCTCTAATAATCATCTTTTAACTTGTTAGCGCATTATTTCATTTAGCCCGTACGTATCGCTGTCTGCTCTCTGCTTGAGGAGTGTGCACTGCAGACAGGAAACCACCTGCCCTTGGATTCAGGCACTCATGGTCTATGGGAGCCTTTAGACATGCAAAAGTATAAATTATAAAAACAGCAGGTCCATCTGGGACCTCTGAGTGTGTTTCTTAACTAAAGTACCCAGGCTCTCTGGGAACAAAAACCGGTAAGCAAGGCTCCTGGTGAGGAAAGATGTATGCCAATACAGAGGCAGGCACAAAGCAGGTGAGGGACCCAGGAGACACAAACCTAAGCCCACCTGGGGAGTCAGACCTGAGACTGGAAGGATGAGTAGGCATCAGACTCCCTTACAGTCTCGGACTAGCATTCCGAACTTCTTCCTCAGCTCTAGTATAGTGCTTGAGAATAGTTTTGGAGTTAAGTAGTTTGGTTCAAATCCCAGCTTTACCTACTCACTGCTGGCAGATCTTGTAACCTTTCTAAGTCTTAACCTCCCTGTCTATAAAAGGGAATAATTATGGTAGACATCTCACAGGGTGTTGGAAGGATTAAATAAAACAATGTATGCAAAAGGCTAGTATACAGTAGGCACTTTATAAAATACTATTATTATGGAATCCCTAAATTGAAAATATAAAATAAGGGGCATTTAAGGATGACTATGCAATAGCTCGGCTGCTAACCAAAAAGGCTGGCAGTTCAAATTCACCATCCACTCCTGGGAAACCTTATGGGGCAGTTCTACTCTGTCCTATGGGGTCACTATGAGTTGTAATCAACTGGACAGCAATCGGTTTATGTCAGAATATTTACCACATTTTTATAAGACCTGTGTTATTTAAGGGAGTCCTTTGTTGGTGCAAATGATTAACCCTTGGCTGGTAACCAAAAGTCTGGTAGTTCAAACCCACCCAGAGTCACCTTCTAAGAAAGTCCTGATAATCTACTTCTCAAAGACCTCAGCCACTGAAAACTCCATGCAGCATAATTCTACTCTGACACACATGGGGTTGCCATGAGTTGGAGGTGACTGAATGGCAACTGGTGGTGGGGGTGGTAGTGTTATTTAGAATCACTTTCATGCCTACCACCCATGAACCCTGTGAGAAAAGAATAGGCAGTATTTATCTCATTTGACACAAGGGTAGTTACAGGGCCAGTGTCAGAGTGGTCCGTTCCCATAGTTACATATCCTTTTTTGTACCAGAAGTTAAAGTAGAAAGAATAAGCAATACTGGCTCTATCATGAATATGACCTCCAAGGAATTATACCTGCATATAAACTAGAAAATAAGAGACTGTCATGAGACTTTGTTGTGTGCTGATGCGTCAATTCCGACTCACAACAACCCTGTATGACAGAGTAGAACTGCCCCATAGGGTTTCCTAAACTGTAATCTTTAGTAGCAGATTGCCAGGTCTTTTCTCCTCCGGAGACACTCGGTGGGTTTGAACTGCCAACTTTTCGGTTACCAGCCAAGCGCTTAACCATTGTGCCACCAGGGAGACTTTCTCTATTAGTATATAATTGGTTTATTACTTGGTTTCCTAAACTATTTCATTTGGAGGGGGAGGTTGTGAGTTTGCAAAAAGTACACAAATAACTAAATTAATATCCTGATATTACCTTCATCCTGTTATTTTGGAACTGACAAGACTTTTAGCTAAACATTTTACTTAATAACAAATGCAAGAAACTCAAGTATAAATAGGAAAACACCCTCAGTGATGATTTACGCCACTGAAAGAAATTTTAGTTACAAAAATAAATTATGGACACAAATCTGAATTAGACATAGTCAGTGACTGTAGGTGTTAAAAATAATACAGAATATGAAAAAATCTATATTTTAATCTTTTTTGGGCGGAAACAAATTATCTTATTTACTACATGAATGGTTTCCTCAATTTAACGCCAATCTTTAGCGTCAACTTCCACCTGTCTGACACAGGCTGCATAAGAGAAGACTAGATTATTTATATTACAAAGTAGCCTTTAAAAATAAAGTGTAAAGATTACCTATATTGAAAATAAGAGTAACATGCATATCATCCCAGCTTACAGAAACCTAACTTTATTTTCTTCTGTTTCCAGAAGGAAGTCTGAAGACTATACTCGAAGTAGCAAATTAAATTCCTCTTTGAGGGTAAGAGGAAGGAGGAAAGAGAATTTTTAAACTTTACTGACTTCTTCAGAAAAATATATATAGTATATACAAATGCTGCTCCAATTCTATCATCACATTTGATAATTCAAATTTTATCATTAGTGAAATTTCTTTCAAAACATATTAATTTAGGGCATTGTATATCATGCTTTGGCTTGTTTGGAATCAGTTTAAGTTAAAACAGTAATTATAATAAAAATAAATATTCATTACTAAGGGATATCTTCAATTATTAAGATATGTTTTTAAATGCCACTTGAACATTAGGGATAAGCATCAGAGAGATTGTCATTAGGAAAAAAAAGACACTTCACTATTTCTGTCTTGGCTAAATTGGTGAGAAACAGTAAAGAACTCCTCCCCTATGATTATCTTCTCTTTCCATGAATGTTCTCATTAAATTCCTTATGTTTTCATATAGGCTGCATTCAGGAACATTGCCAGAGACCACACAATTGATCCAAGGACCTGGCCACTTGCTCTCCTGTGCCACAGTCACCTGCTTCTGTGAGAACTAGAACTAGAGAGTAGGTCAAACTTGCCACAAAGCCTCAAGAACTATTTTTGCTGCTACTATGGCCTTTCAGTGACAGGTCAGCAAATGTAAAAATGCCACTCTTTCCAGAACCTTCAAGATAGGAGACTATTCTAAGAAATAAAGCATTTTTTGGTCCTTTTATCATTTATTACTTTCTGAGAGCCATTCTCCAAATGCCCACAGAGGAGAACTGGCTGGACATGAGTAGCTAGAGTAGGAAATTCCACTGTCTTAAGGAAGCCAGAACCAAATGCTCACTTTACTGATGCCCTGAGGTTGCAATTTCACTTTAACTGTTTCTTATGATAATTAAAAATACTTCAGCAAAGGTCAGCTGTCCAAAGACTACAGGGAGAAATGGTGGTTGCTGCAGGGTGGAAATAGTCTGCTCAGCTTCAAGAGTTTCTCAGCAGAAGCCCTAGGCTGGCTGTCAATACTGCAGTCACACCTGCTTTACCAACAGTGCATTTTTACTGTTACTAGTAACTTGCATGGTGATAGCACTGAATTCACCCAACTTCCTTATTGGATCTTAGGCATCTTCTTTTGCTTGAACCTTCAATCTGAACATGGCAGGTCTCCAATAAATATTTGCTATATGAGTGATATACTAAATCTTTAATACATTCCTATAGGATTATTATTTCTATTATTATCACCATCATCTTCTTATTCAGCAACAATTCATAGACAATCAAAAAGCAACAAACTTGCCCAAGGTCACATAGATACAGATCTACAATTCTTTATCCAAAACCCATATGCTTAAGGATTCTGAAATTATATTTTTTAAAAAAGGCTAAAAGAGTTCATGAATGATGTACAGATAGTTCCCAGCTTACGATGTATTTGAGTTATGATGAACCACACTTGGTGACAGTCTGTTTTGGATCTTTTCTGTACATTTTATCATTAGTAACATGTACTACATACAACGTTGCAGCTCGTAATTTGCTGATGTTATCATTCTCAGATGTTCACTTGCAGATGTTCAAAAATGAGATTTATAAAGATACTGATAATAAAAGGCAATAATAACGAAAACTGGGGAAAAAAAGGTGTTTGACTTACGTTAGAACCAACTTACGACGGAGTCATCAGAACAGAAGCCCATCTTAAGTCAGGCACTACCTGTACTATGAAACCTCTCCTGTGGGGTCTTGACCCTCACTCAAATATCAAATATGGTAATATTTCTGCAGCAAAATAATCAAAAGTCATATAAAGTGCACAACTGTGATAAATCAAGATTATAAGCAGGCCCATGCTAATTCCAATCAAGTTTTGCTACCACTTGTGTTTGCCTCAAAGTTAAGAAATATCTTTTGGTTTGTTTCTGAAGGCTTTTGGATTTTTGAACTGCAAATAAGGAATGTGGACCTAAAGAGTCCAAGACTTACTCAGGTTTGCTGACTCCTAATCTCTTGCTCTTTTAAAGTCTGTTCTGGGTGCTGCTAAAAACTTTGGTGAAGTTGACAACCTTTACAAAGATCCTCCTTAGATTAAATAATCTCGGCACAGTTGAGGGGTGGGAGTCTAAAGCAGAAGGCTTTACTTAACCAGTAGCTTCTCAGAAGAACATATCCCCACTGGACAGACCAGAGATCATTCTTTAAGAGAGAGGGTTGTAGAAACTCATGTTATGCCAAAGAGAGGTTTCCCAGTGGGGGGTTACAGTTGTGGGAACAGTAATACCCTGAAGGATAGAAAGGAATGGGTAATGATTTATATTTGTTGAGTGCTCCATATTCTACAGGAGGTAGCACTGGTTCAGTGGTAGAATTCTCATTTTAACGAAGGAGACCTGGGTTCAATTCCTGGTCAACGCACCTCATAGGCAGCCACCATCCATCCGTCCGTGGAGGCTTCCAGACTATAAGATAGGCTAGGAAGAAAGGCGACCTACATCAAAAAATCGGCCAATGAAAATCCTATGGATCACTACTGTCCTTTCCGTACTGCATGGGGTTGCCATGAGTCAGGGGCCACTCTACAGTAGCTAACAACAACCACCATATTTTACGAGTGTTATTAAGCTCCATTCTCACTGAAGCCTCATGTCCTTTGCCATTCGACACTGGGACTGTTGGTGTTTAGAAAACTCAACAAAGATGCCCCTGGACCCATAACTGGGGAGCTGCAGAATGAGATGGGAGATCATTCAGCCTTGGAAACCTGCACACTTTGCGCCCCCATTCCAACTTTTAGGGACACCAGCACAAACAAATCCAGCTGACCTGTCATATGATGACAGAGTGATTTCCTCCCCAATATGGGATATTCATTTATCATCTTTCATGAGACAGACCTGGACTATAATTTAGTCCCATAGCTGTTGCTTAAATGAACTCCAGCTTTGGATGGGCTTTTCCAGATTCTTCATCATGAGGTCACTTAGAGACTCAGATGTCAAAAGGTGAGGACTGGAGACTGAGTGGCAGCTCCCAGGGCAGTGCCCAGTGCTGTGCTGAGGATCCAGGAAGCCATGGATGACTATCAATTGATGGCATTGATGATAAAAAGGGCCCTGGGGACTTAAGAAAAAGCAGCAAGATAAATTTAGTGGGAAAAGTAGGATTTTTAGATACATTTGTCATATCCATGGTGGGAAAGTTATATTCAATATTCAAGCAGAATATAACCTAAAAACCCTCAGAAATTGAGCTTTATTGGAGAAAGATATTTTCAAATAAAATAAAATGAATATGCTTTGCCAATGAAAAGTGTAATTATATTTTAAATAAATTGAGCTTTTTAATAAAGTCCAAATTACAAAATTAAAACAATGTCATTGGCAAGCAAGAATACAGAAATCTATTGGTATTAATCTTAAAAACAAAAATAGAAACCAAGAGTTAAGCACACGTATGCCACAAACCATGCTTTTGGTTTGTTTTCAGTAATGCAAAAACCCTGTCAGAGATTTCCAGGTTACAATGAAAAACAAATGAACCAAAAAAAAAAAAAAATCTGAGATCAGAGGGGTTAAACAGCTTGTCTGAAGACACACAGCGAACAGTGGTGGTGCTGGGATTTTAATATTTATATTCCTTCATTAAGCCAAGTTTCCTCTGTGTGATGAGAACATTTAACTGCCAATTTCTCCAAGGTGATGACTACAACATGGTATTTTCATAGAAAAATATGATAGCAGTAACAGAACAGAAAAAAAAGACTGAATATGCCAAATTGGTATATTGTGTACAACTTTGCAATTTAAGTTTCTGCAACTGAGCATATCTGCACTTAACATAAAACATAAAATTAGCCTATCAGTGGTTTTTTTGCCTGTTTGTTCAGAATCCCCATAGTTCAAGTTCCCCTGTTATAATGTAGGTGTGTAGTCTCAGTTACCTTGCTCCTCAGCATAATGGACAGGAGAACTCAATATTCCAATACAGTGTTAGCAGGGCCACAGATTTCTGTGTGGGAGCATGCAAGTTTAGAGGCAGCAGGAATTTGAACTCTGGAGCTCTGGTGGTACAGTAGTTAAGAGCTCGGCTGCTAACCAAAAGGTTAGCAGTTCGAATCCACCAGCTGCTCCTTGGAAGCCCAATGGGGCAGTTCTACTCTGTCATTATGAGTCAGAATAGACTTGACGGCAATGGGTTTCCCCCTTTCTTAACTATACAACACTGGTATCTCTGAGTCTTCATTTCCTTATCTGTAAAAGAGGAGTCAGATCACCTCCCAAGGGCTCTGAGAATGAAATCATAGAGCATGTGCCAAGCACCAAGGCCCACAGTAGGCACTCAGTACAGGGCATTTGATTTCATTAATTAATTTTGTTATCATTATCATCGTCATCACCATCCAAAGCCACCAATGAGTGTTCAAGTTGAACTGCAGAAGCAAACAAACTCCTAAACCTTCCAATTCCAGGTTCACAAACTTGCTTTCTTGCCAGAAAGGCTAATATATATCAGCAGTCACTCAGGTTACAGTCCCATGGAAAACACAGGGTGACAAAAGCCCCTTGCAGCAATCTCCAAGAAGGAGAAATAAATTAATCAAGCTGCCAAACGGAGAAGGCCGGGTTGACCTCCTTCCGATCTCATTACTTCTCTATTACCCTTTTGAAAAACATCCTCTTACAGAGATCACTAATTGAAGACTATGTGGAGGGAAATCGCACCTCTCCATCACGGTGGTAACTCTGCCTCATTTGTCATTCTAATAATTCACTTCTTTTCTTTTCTGAAGAGCCAGAGACACTAATGGACTATCATCAGTTAAAAAGGCAATTTTTCCATTTAATTGCACTCATTAAATACTGCAATAGAACAATTGGAAAAGCAATATTCTCAATATTTAATCATACTGCAGGAATAATAAAACATTGCTTTAAAATAAATCTCAGAATATTTATAAAGTCATAAAAGAGCTGTTTTAACAACACCTGTGATCAGAGGCAACATATTTAAAATGAGACGTGTGATACTTCATTTCTCCTGATTAGAGTTGGTAAACATTTGCTTTGTGAAGGAGACGATCCATGCCGTCCAGCTACCTTGAACAGTTAGTTCTAGATTTAATGGCTGCTGCAGCCACGTTACTAAGTGAACTTGTCCAGTCTGTTACAGAGTCCTAGAGGCTCCTGCACAAACCAATCTTCCAGGTAAGCTCAGCCAAGAAATCTGAGAAATGGGCTTCTGTGGATAAGTCATGCCTGGTTTCCCAAAGAGAAAACACTAACTGCCACTTTCACAGTTTAACAGTAAGACGAGTGGCATCTAGGATTAGGGAAACCCAGAAGCACCTCAGCTCACTTTGCAGGGAAAAACGTGGCTCCTTGACTTGGGGGAGGTGTCATGGCTCCTGGCTGGGAATGGAGTCAGGTAGACAGAGGTTCAAATCCTAGCCCTGCCACTTCCAAATTGATTATAGCCTTGAATGAGTCACTTCAACTAGCTGAGCTCCCATTTTTCTTACAGAGGAAATAACTTCACAGGGTGGAGGTGAAGGCTGAATGAGGAAAACGTGTCCAAAAAGTACCTAGCAGAGGGCTGGGCATCCCACCACTGCTCCGTAAAGGGTAGCCACTATAACTAAAATTGTTGGTCACAGCATCACCACCTGTCCCTACTGTCCCAAGTCAGCCAATCCCACGTCACTCCTCAGCACTTCTCCTGATTCAGGAGTGCACATACCGAGTCGTGGGCTCAACACGTTCAACAATCAATAAAGCATGTCAGGCAGAAGAAAAGAAAACCATACGCTGGCTAAAGTAAACCAGAAATGTGCCAGCTTATTTCTCAAAGAACTTTTGGAACAAAAATGAGTTTTCCCAATTCCAAGGAGGAAGAGCGAATAGAGAATCCAGGCTTCCTTTTTTTCTCATTGTCTTGAGAAGCAAAGCCTGGAGGCTCACCATTAAATGAGAGGCACAGCCTGCTTGTGGACGTGCAGCCCTTTCTCAGTGGGGTCCCCACCTTTTCTTCACACTGTCCAGAAATGCCTGGTGTGTTCAAACTCAGTGCTTTATTGGTTTAAATCAAGCTCAAAGAGAAAGGCAGAAAAAGCAGAAGTTGATAGGTCTTCTGATAATACTGCTGTTAGTTGCTGTCAAGTAGGCCCTGACAACCCCATATCCAACAGAACAAAACACTGCCTGCTCCTGCACCATCCTCATGATCTTTGGCATGTCTGAGTCCACTGGACAACATTTTATAGGGATCTGTAGGCTAATTTTCAGAAGTAAATCTCCAGGCCTTTCTTCCTAATCTGTCTTATCTGCAAGCTCCACTGAAACTTATTCACCATGAGTGACTATGCTGGTATTTGAAAGAGTAGGGCACAGCTTCCAGCATCAAAGCAACCCGAAGTCACCCCAGTATGAAAAACTGACAGATAGTGGTGGTCTGATAATACTAGATGTCACTGATTGATCCTCATATTCTTACTGTCTGTCTCCCTGCCATCAACAGAATACAAGACCTGGGAGGTAATGGGGTAGGGCTGCGGGACACTGTGGGCAAGGGCTGTTTTATTCTCTAATGCATAAAAATTATGTAGCAAAGTGCCTGACACATAGTAGGTGCTCAATAAGTATGCACTGAATGAGTGACTGCATGAGTTTATGAATGAATCTGTACCATAGGTGATGCCACGGAACTATTTGAATACCATCCCCTCCATAATTTCTATCAACACACACAAATCAATTCAAAATACACAAAACCATCCAAGACAAATCCCTCAGCCTCCCTTGTCCATCAGATGGCCATTTCCAATGTCTTCCTGTGCAGACTTTCTGAAATAGCCACTGAACGCTAAACTCAGGTTATTAATGTACTTTCTACCCTTGCTCTATAGCAGGGATCAGCAAACTACAATCTGTGGACCAAATCCAATCCATCACCAGTTAATGGATGGTCCATGAGCTAAGAATGGCTTCTACATTTTTAAATGTTTGAAAAAAATCAAAAGAAGACTACTATCTAGTGACATGTGAAAATTATAAGAAATTCAAATTCCGCGTACATAAATAAAGTTCTATCGGAACACTGCCACATCCTTTCGTTTACATATTGTCTACGGCTGCTTTCATGCTACAACAGCAGAGATGAGTAGCTGCGACTGAGACCATATAGCCAGCAAAGCCTAAAATATTTACTATTTGTCCCATTACAAAAAAGTTTCTGACCCGTGCTCAATAACCTAACTTTATATACATTTATAAAATTAATCGTTAGAAGCAGCATTATCCACTGACAAAAAGTCAGTTTAGAAGATTTAATTCAGGCCACCCTGGACTTGGAATCATTGCCTACATTCATTGGCTGGATGATGGAGGCAAGTTACTAACCTCTCTGAATCCCCATTTTCCCCACCATAAATGGGGATAATAATAACTGTATCACTGGGTTGTTGTCAAGTTTAAAAAGAGACAAATGTGAAAACATTTGGCAAAGATTCTGTTAGTAGCAACCACTTAATAAATGCTAGCTATCATTATGATATAGTATTATTTTTAAGAAAGAGACTTTAAAAATATATAACAGTGGATCCCTGACATTACATTACAAAGGAAGTCAAAGTCAAAACATCATTTTCTCCCCCAATGTTGGCCTAGCATACAGAAGGTTTGGAAAACATTAAAAACAATAGAATGACAAACTATACAATCAGCATATAACAAAATCCAGATGGATTTGGCTCATTTGCTAGTTTTTATTGTTTGTCCTTGTCTTCCCTCCGAAAGTCCCCCTAACCCCACCCCACAGCAGGACAAGTGAGAAGTAAATACACAATCATCCCATTTCTATATGAGAAAACTGAAACCATTTGGCTTTTTGCAAAATTGGGAGCCAAATGTTTAGGGCAAGACATTAGGGTTTGTTCACTTAAGCTGCTGTTCTGATGCACTAATTTAAATTTGCTTTTTATCCACAACATGTCTCTGTGGATCTGTCACTTGGAATATGCTTAATGAACACTCAAAATTGAAATCCATTTGCATCTATTTGGTAAGAACAGTAAATGTCACTGTCATGGATTGAATTATGTCCCCCCAAAAATTTGTGTATCAATTTGGCTGGGCCATGATTCCCAGTATTGTGTGGTTGTCCTCCATTCTGTGATTGTAATTTTATGTTAAAGAGGATTAGGGTAGGATTTTAACACCCTTACCCAGGTCACATTCCTGATCCAATGTAAAGGGGGTTTCCCTGGGGTGTGGCCTGCACCACCTTTTATCTCTCAAGAGGTGAAAAGGAAAGGGAAGCAAGCAGAGAGGGTGACCTCATACCACCAAGAAAGCAGCACCAGTAGCAGAGTGCATCCTCTGGACCTGAGGTTCCTGTGCTGAGATGCTCCCAGACCAAGAGAAGACTGATGCATTACAAGGACCTTCCTCCAGAGCCAGCAGAGAGAGAAAGCCTTCCCCTGGAGCTGATGCCCTAAATCTGGATTTCTAGACTAGTGGACTATGAGAGAATAAACTTCTGTTTGTTGAAGCCATCCACTTGTGGTATTTCTGTTATAGCAGCACTTGATGACTAAGTCAGACACTAAAGGTCACCGGAATCTAGTCCCCTGTATCCATCTCTCCCCATTCCACAAACCAGTTGTTTAGAACTGAGCTTCATACCTGGGAACACAAACGGACTTTTGGGCATGACTCAGTGACTGCATTAAGCGTGTGCTGAGCACAGTTGCTGAGCAGAGCATGGGATCTGCCTTCTAACTCATCATTTCTAACTCCTCCACCGTGCTGCTTCCTATAATCTACTTTTCCATGCGCTCTGGTGTACCACTCAAGAAAATGATAGAGTAATAAGACAACACATAAATTCAAGCCCTGCATCTTTCTTCACTGTTAGGACATCCTTTTAAGGTCTTCAAGTTCAGTCCTACAGACTCAGAAGAATTCTGCGAGTAGGTTTCAACATGCCTCCCAATTATGTTATTCTACTCCAGCCTTAATTTAAATTTTTTTTTTTAAATATCTAACTATGAGCCTATGCTTCCATTCCATTCCACTGGCAGTCGATGCTGACTCGTAGTGAGCCTGTGCCTAGGTATAGACAAAAGAAAATGAGGTGGCGGGGAGGGGGTGCTACTCAGTCTCCAAGATTCCTACTCCAAAGAAAGATTCGTTTCATTCAAGGTTTATGGATTCTTACTTACAATACAAGTTTTATGCACCAAACTTTTTCTATATTTTAAAAAGCACTAAAACATTTAAGTAATGCATAGGGTTTAGCAGCATCAAATATAACTATTCTCATATTCATTTGTAAAGTTATTGATTAAGGTGTGACTACATTATGAATAGAATAAAGCCACAAACATACTAGACTACTGGTAAATGAGACAATTAACCTACATTTCTTTCCAGTCTGGCACTCATAGCAAGATAACAGCTTCAGAAAACATGCAGCTATTTTCATTTTCTGAAACCACATCGAGCATCAATTAAAGACATATACCCTGTGTTGGTACATATGGGATGCCATAAAAAATTTTCTAATACTATTTCTCTCTTCTATTAGTCTAGGTATACCATCTTCTGCAAAACATCTGGATCATTTGTCAATAACCAAGAGAGCCAGATGGTTAGAGACATCCATATACTTGAAAACATCTGGATATCATCCAGATGTTTGGCTCCCCCTCAGTGCAGCCTGCTATCATTGGCTGAATAATTTTAAAAAGTGTTTGGCCAAAAGGTAAGTTTATTTCATCAATTCCTTCTCAAGATAATTATGTTTGGGAAAGAAAGCCCATGTCGTTTGGGGAATAATGTTGTTGTTGGGATTTATTTCATCAGTATGAATTAACCAAACCATTTCTGGAAAAAGCTAGAGAATGAAAAGCAATGCAAAATGGGTCTGCTGTGGAATGCAGGTTCAATCATATTAACCTGTCTACTTGGACGTCACAGAAGTGTAACTACTCCCAGACACCAAATGAGAATCAGAGTTTAGTGTGACAACTCATACAGAAGGTGCTAAAAAATAAATGTTTGTTGAGTTGGGGAAAAAAAAAAAACCCACTGCCGTCAAGTCAATTCCAATTCATAGCGACCCTATAGGATAGAGTAGAACTGCCCCATAGGGTTTCCAAGGAGCAGCTGGTGGACTCAAACTGCTGACCTTTTGATTAGCAGCCAAATGCTTAACCACTGCAGCACCAGGGCTCCTTGTTGAATGAATATAGGTGGAATTACTTATAACACTAGTGTGCTCTTCCACCTACAAACTCAGGTGTAATTTCAATTTCACATCTTGAATACTGCCACTTGTTTATTCACTCAACACTCACTTGGCTTCTACTGTTTATCTGTTCACATACCTGAGGCAGAGAAATCAAGACTGAGTAAAACAGATGTAGTTCCTGTCCTCATGGGGGCTCCAAGCTACTTAGGGAGACAGAGATTAAACAAATAATTTCACCCAAATAAATATACTGTTATCTATATACCATGATTAACCAATTGCCACTGAGTGGATTCCAACTCACGGCGACCCCATGCGTGTTAGAGTAGGACTATGCTCCATAGAGTTTTCAATGGTTGATTTTGCAAAAGCAGATCACCAGGCGTTTCTTCCAAGCTAACCTTCAACTTTTCGGTTAGCAGCTGAGCACTTAACCATTTGCACCACCCAGGGACTCCATATGTCATGGTAAGTGCTGTGAAATAAAGCTAAACCAAAACAAACAAACTAGTTGCCCTCGAGTCAGCTCTGACTCATAGCAACCCTACAGGACAGAGCAGAACTGTCCCATGGGCTTTCTAAGGCTGTAAATCTTTAAGGAAGCAGACTGTCACATCTTTCTCCTATGGAGCGGCTGGTGGGTTTGAACCACCAATCTTCTGGTTAGCAGCCAAGCACCTAACCACTGTGCCACCAGGGCTCCTCTGAAATAAAGGTAGAGGGTATAATTGGAGGTTTTATTGAGAGGAGGTCTGATTGAGAGTAAGTGGGCAGAAACGGGTTATCTGAGGAAGTAACCGTTTGGTCAACTTAAAAGATGAGGAGTCAGCAAGGACAAATGAAGGAACTGCCTTCCAGCCAGGGAGAACAGCACGAGGAGAGGCCTGAAGAAAAAAAGAGCTTGGTTTCCTCATGGAAGATATAAAAGGCAACAGGGGGAAGTGAGAGGGTGAGACTCTACAGGGGTCCCACAATGGAGATCTCTCTGGCAAAGGAACAGTCCTATCTCTTGCCTGTTGTGGTGTGAATCTCATTGGGCTAAGATTAAAGTATCAGCAGGGCTGGTTCCTTCTACAGGTTCTATGGGGGAGTAAATTTTCTTGCATTTTCCACCTTCTAGAGGTCGCCTATGTTCTTTGGTTCACGGTCCCTTGCACCATCTTTAAATCCAGCAACATCAGGCCAAGTGCTTCTGACTCTGCCATCTCTCTGACGCTCTCTTCCAATTCCCTCTTCCACTTCTAAGGATCCTTATAATTATATGGGTCCCACCCTGGATAATCCAGGACAATCTCCTTATTTTAAATGCATCTGATTAGCAACCTTAATTTTACCTGCAAACTTAATTCCCTTCACCATTAGACTAACATACTAACAGGTTCCAGGGGCTTTGCTGTTGTTAGGCGCTGTCAAGTCAGTTCCAACTCACAGCGACCCTATGTACAACAGAGTGAAACACTGCCCAGTCATGCGCCATCCTCAAACACTGTTGCTATGTTTGAGTCCACTGTTGCAGCTACCATGTCAATCCGTCTCTTCAAGGGTCTTCCTATAGTCACTATGAGTCAAAACCAAGTCAACGACAATGGGTTTGGCTTTTTGGTTTTTGGTTCTACCTTACTAAGCATGATGTTCTTCTCCAGGGACTGGTACCTCCTGATAACATGTCCAAAGCACATGCGACAAAATCTCGCCATCCTCGCTTCCAAAGAGCACTCTGGCTATACTTCTTCTGAGACAGACTTGTTCATTCTTTTGGCAGTCCATGATATATACAATATTCTTCACCAACATCATAAATGAACCAATTCTTCTTCGTCTTCCTTACTCATTTTCCAGCCCTCCCATGCATATGAGGCAACTGAAAATACCATGGCTTGGGTGAGGTGCACCTTAGTCCTCAAAGTGACATCTTTGCTTTTGAACACTTTAAGAGGTCTTTTGCAGCAGATTTGCCCAACTCAATACATCTTTTGACTTGACTGCTTTTTCCATGGGTGTTGACTGTGGATCCAAGTAAAATGAAATCCTTGACAGCTTCAGTATTTTCTCTGTTTATCATGATGTTGCTTATTGGTCCAGTTGTGAGGATTTTCGTTTTCTTTATCTTGAGGTATAGTCCTTACTGAAGGCTGTAGTATTTGATTTCATCTTCATCAGTAACTGCTTCAAATCCTCTTTGCTTTCAGCAAGCAACGTTTGTCATCTGCATATCCCAGATTGTTAACGAGTCTTCCTCCAATCCTGATGCTATGTTCTTCTTCATATAGTCCAGAATGCAGATATCATTGAGGGGAGGAGGCATTATTTTGCCTGCCACAGAATTATGCATGCACATTGTGCCAATGTCAATTTTTTTAAATGGCCAATACTTATAGGACATATATATGTCCAGCACAGTCTAAAGCACTTTACGTCTAATCCCCACAACAGCCCTGTGAAGTAGATATTACTCCCATTCTATAGATGGGGAAGCTGAAGCAAAGATGGTTACTTAAGGCCATCTGAATCTAAAAGCCTGTGCTCTTAACCATTATTTAAGTTTTATGGAGTCAAATTAACTTAATAGATCAAATAAATGACCATGTCAAGAAGCATGAGACAGCAGACTGTGAGAATTATCCTTTAAAAAAAAAGTCAAGAAGAGAAGGGCCCTAGATGAGCCTGAAGAGGCCATGGTGGGTGTCATGGATTGAATTATGTCCCCCCAGAAATGTATGTATCAATTTGGCTGGGCCATGATTCCCGGTATTGTGTGATTTTCCTATATGTTGTAAATCCTGCCTCTGTGATGTTAATGAGGGAGGATGGGTGGCAGTTGTGTTAGTAAGGCAAGACTCAATCTACAAAATTGAATTGTGTCCTGAGGCAATCTCTTGAGATATAAAAGAGAGAAGTGAGCAGAGAGACCGGGGGACCTCATACCACCACGAAAGCAGTGCCAGGAGCAGAGCGTGTCCTTTGGACCCAGGCTCCCTGCGTGGAGAAGCTCCTAGTCCGGGGGAACACTGATGAGAAGGCCAACAGAGAGAGAAAGCCCTCCCCTGGAGCTGATACCCTGAATTTGGACTTTTAGCCTACTTTACTGTGAAGAAATAAACTTCTCTTTGTTAAAGCCACGCACTTGCGGTATTTCTGTTGTAGCAGCACTAGATGACTAAGACAGTGGGTATGAGTGGGTGGGTGGGCGGCAGTGCTGGGGGCTAAATGCAGAGATTTCTCAGAAGATCCTCCCCAGTAGGTTTCCCTATCTCCTAAAGATAGGGTGTGTTGTACACAGGGTAAAGATTGAGAGTAGAGGGATCAGTCCACTATGCTTTGGGATCCATTGTTAACAAGTTAATTTACAGTGTAAACCAAAAACCAAACCAAACCCATTTCCATCAAGTCGATTCCGACTCATAGAGACCCTAAAAGACAGAGTAGAACTGCCCCATATGGTTTCCAAGGAGCGCCTGGTGGATCTGAACTGCTGACCTTTTGGTTAGCAGCCATAGCTCTTAACCACTACCCCACCAGGGTTTTCAATGTGGTTACCTACTAAATGCTTCTTTCTTTTTCCCTCCTTTTCTCCCAACTGCATAGATCGAAGACCAAGTCAGGCTGTCCACTTAAATCCTTCTCTTTTGAAAACCATGTTCACTGACGTGTGGCATAAAGCACCTCTTCCTAATTCCAACCCTTACTTTTCTCTTCCCATTCTCAGCTCACAGGAGTGAATGGACTTGACCAAAGCCAGCAATAGGACTCTCTCCTCTGAAATTCAGATCTTGAGCTAAGATGTACAAGGAAGGAAAGAGCTGAGTCATGCCAAGGGCAATGCCATGAAGGGAACTGTTTCATAAGTTCCTGGTCATGGTGGCCATGGGGTTCCAATCACACAGATGAAAGCTACATGCTTAGATGAAAACGCCTGGGATACATGCGGGCACTGAGGGACCGACCCTGGGCTGTCCACCTCTGGCATCTTCTACTGCTTCCATCTTCAAATGGAGATGTCAACCCCAGTATGGTAGGTTTCTGTATGGTGGGTTTCTGTTACATGCGACCGAACTTATATCAGATACACTATATTTTTTCCTTCTTAAGTTATCTAGAGTCTTATCAACCAAAGAATCCTAAGATATACAACCCCTCTATCCATAAGAGGAAGCTGGAAATTCCCCTGTACTTCGTACACTCCTCACTCATCCTCCTACCCTCACCCCCATCAAAACCACAACTTTTCTAGAAATTTAAACACACACATATTTTTTTTTTTTAAAAAAAAAAAAAGATAAAAATCCTTTCCAGGCAGGATTCCTAAAGATTTCCCTGGGCTGCTTCTGGGTTGCCACAACCACTCAATTACTAGCCTCTCCAAGAAGCAGGAATCACACACATGTCATCCTCTAACTCTGAACTTCACGGATGCAATGCCTTCAACACAAAGGGAAAGTGACTCATACCCCTCAGTGTTTTCTAAAAGGATAGTGTTAGAACCAATTTCTACTCTCGGGTCTTTTGTGCTCCAGGGTGGAAGCAGGCGGCATTCCAAGCTCTGTGTAACCTTTTCAGCAGCCATAAGGAAAAAGTCACTACCACTTTGCTTTTTATACCAAGGCTAAGGAAAGAAAATGCACGAGGGGATTAGCAATGTCTTCTAAGAAAGAAACAGAAAATGTTTATGAGGAGTGAAAATGAATGATAATAGTCTCACTGTCTACTCTCATTTCCTCATGGTTCTACCAAGGCCCTGGGTGTCATAAACACTGAAGGGGGAATAAAATGGTCCAATAAATCAACGTGAGGACACTATGAAGGGAGCCGATGGTGAGGCACACCTGCTGAGTCACTAACTCTCTGGATGGTGAGTCAACAAGCAGACAGCAGACTTTCAGAGCCTCACTAAACGTGGGCAGCCTCCAAGCAGAGGAGATGCTGGAATCCTCCTGCTTCTCTCTCTCTCTCTCAGTCTCTCTCTCACACACCCTCAGGCTCTGGGAAGGGATAACAAGGCACTCATCCCTAACATTTCCCTACCCACTACTTCCCCATGCTTTAGCCCAGGGTCCCTCAACCTAGATAATTCTTTGTGGTAGGGGCCGTCCTGTGCATTCGAGTATATTTAGCAGCATCCCTGGCCTCTGCCCACTACATGCCCATAGTTGCCACCCTCCATTTTTGGTTGATGACAACCAAAAAATTCTTTAGATATTACAAATTTTCCTTGCATAATCACCCCCAAGGAAGAATACTGATTTACCGTAACTAAGTGTCTGTGTGTTTATCCAAAACACTGTAAGTGCTCAAGTACCTGAGGTTGTTGACCTCACTTGACTAACTTCTATTCATTCTTCCAGACTGAGACCCAAAATCTCTTTCTTCTGAAAGGCTTCCCTAACTCCTCCATTCCCTCAAGGAGTTATATGCTCATCCTCAGCACTGGACCACTGGACTGCTGGTGCCCTCAACCCACCACTGGGCTGTAAGTTTATTTCATGTTTGCATCCCCAGAACCCAGCAAAGTGTCTGGATCATACCAGGTGTTCAACAGAGGCTTGTTAGAAAAATGAATAATGAATGACCAGACTGACAAAAGGTCTGTTCTCCATGAGGCAGGTCCCAGAGTACAAGGCTGGTTTGGAGTAGCATAATTCTACAATTTTAAAAGCAGCATTGAAAAGTACTACAGGTAGTTTTCAGAGTTTACTGCCTGGGCGGGGAGTCCCTGAGTGGTGCAAAGAGTTAATGTGTTTGGCTGCTAACCAAAAGGCCGGAGGTTAGAGTCCGCCCAGAGGCGTCTCATAAGAAAGGTCTGGTGATCTACTTTTGAAAGACCACAACCACTGAAAACTTTACGGAGCCCATTTCTACTCTGACAGACATGGGATCACCATGAGTCGGGATCGACTCGGCAACTGGTTACTGGTTACCTGTGACAGAACATAGCTAAAAAGGAATTACATCATCATCATCATCTTACAGGAACAGAATTTTAGGTTGTAAAGCCAGATGAAGCAGCAAAACAGGCAGTGCAGGAATATGAAATCATCATTTTCCAGATAAGAAAACTGAGGCTCAGAAAGGCAAGTATCTTGCTTAAGGCCATAGGATAGAAGGTGGAAGAGCTGGGACTTGAAGCTGAGCCTGCAGGTTCAAGTCCAAAGCTGTCTTTCTTGAACCACCAAATCAGGGAACCAATACCGCACTCAAGGTGAGAGCTGCCCATACTAATAATAGAGGCCAAGGGAGACGTTTTAAGCAGAAGACTATGTGGCTCTGTTGCCAGGACACTGGTAAATGTGACAAAGAAGACATTTTCATTCACTGCTGGTGGGAGGAAAAAATGGGTACAACCGACTTGGAAAGGAATCTGACAGAACATACCAAAGGACTCTGAGATGGTCAAACCTTTTGACCTAGCTATTCCACTTCCAGGAATTTAAGCTAACAGAAGAGTCTGAAGTACAAAAAAAATTCTGTGCACTCACGTAGACACTGTTGGCTGCAGTGTCTCTTACAACAGCAAAAAGGGCTAGGAGCTTTCTAAATATTGGACAATAGGAGATTGTTTAAATAAATACAGAACTACTTCATTAAATACTATGTAGCTATTTAAAATGGTGTTTACAAGGAATATGTTAAAACAGGAAAAAATATTAGGTTAGAATGTTACATGACGAACAGAATTCAAACTTTATAAATGCAATCACAACTTAAATAAACTGTAACATATTCCACACAATGGAATACTCTACAGTCATGTGAATGAATGATCCACACCTATCTGGAACACTGAGCATAAATCGCGTAAACATAATGTTGAAAGAAAGAAACAAGCACAGAAGAGTATCTACTGTATGATTCCATTTATATAAAGTACAGAGACAGACAAAAGTAATCCATGCTGTCAGAATCAGGGTAACGGTTACCCTTGGTGGGGAGTGGATGGCAGTGACTGGAGGAGGGCATAAAGGGAGTGCCTTTCCGGCCCATGTTCTCTTTCTTGATTTGGGGGTTGATTATATGGGTGGGTGTGCTAAGTTTATTAAATTCATCAAGTGGCATACATATGTCACATGCACTTTCATGTCTGCAATGCTGTGTTGTATTTCAATAAAAAGTTTTAAAAACACAGTCACAATCCTATTAAAAAACAAGAATCATTCCCTGAGAGTTAGGAAAAAGTAAATCAAAGCAGTAACGGTGGTCTTCTTTAGACGGTGGTACCATGGCAATTGTATAGTCATCTTTCTATTTCTTTATATATTCCAAGTAATTCAACAATAAGCTTTTTTTCTAACTGAAGGTAATGTGGAAAGCAAAGGGTACTTAAAACAAACAAAGCACTTGGGAGGATTGCAGGAACATAACAAGAGTGTTATTACACAAGCGATAAATGGATACATTTCCCCCTTTAAAAAGTAAGCATTATAAGCAAGGCTACAGTCAATCCCCTTTGGTTCTCTGGGACCTGGCCCTTCCCCTCCCACAGAGGGAACCAGACTATCAGTGGGTATGCATGCATTCTCTAGGCCTCTTCCTCTGCACTTCTTTACTTACATATGCCTGCTGGGGTCACACTGCACGCAGACTCTTTCAGCACTGCCAGTCACAAAATGGTTAACACCCATCTCCCCAGGAAGGAATGCAGCTCAGAAATCTCACAACTGCAAAGTTCTGAGCTCCTGGGGCTAGGGAAGTGACAGTTTGAGTACCTTTCACACACCTTCTGTCTCCTTTCCAGTCATAAATCCTCGACTCTGGAGCTTGTGGTAGGAACTGAATTCTGTTAAGTTTGAATCTGTTAAATGTCTGTCACTTAGAAGATCTTTTTCTCTTTTTTTTTATACACACAGGACCTTGTATTCCAAAAAAAATTAGCCTAAGACATACAGGGAACAGAATCAACAGCAGAACAACTACTCCCACCATGTCTTGCCACCAAGAGATAATAAATGCCTGCAAAGCTGCCAAATATTACTCAGACCACAGCCCTCCTCCCCGTCTTTTTTTAACCCTCAGGATGTCTGGAATGTTTCACAATTCTTAGATCTGCTCCCCAAGTGTTCTGGGACATAATTTGCAAACCACAAATTAAGTCAGACTTTTAGAAGCCCAGGTCTTTGAAATCTTCCCTGGAACCACATACAGACTGCTGGGACTGGCTACACTCACTGCCCATTTCTCTGGGGCTTCTGGGATGTCCACTCCAATGCCAAGCTGGGCACCTGTCCATAATGCCAACAAGTGTACCCTGGCCCTTGGAGATGACTCTCAGTCTCCATCAGTGAGGTTCATCACTCTCCAGAAATTTAATTGGATTCTCTCCAAGCTAAAACGTTGGAAAGCATGGAAGTGGGGTAAGAGGTCTCTAAGAGGATCTAAGGTGAGAATAAATCTTTTCTCATCAACTCTTCCCTGTCTCCCAACCAACCAGTTGCCGTGGAGTCGTTTCTAACTCATGGCGATCCCATGTGTGTCAAAGTAGAACTGTGTACCATAGGGTTTTTGATGACTGATTTTTCAGAAGTAGATTGCCAGGCCTTTCTTCCAAGGTGCCTCTGGGTGGACTCAAACCACCAAACTTTTGGTTAGCAGCCAAGCACCAACCAGGGACTCCTCTGCCCTGGCTAGTGGAAGCCAAGTCCTAAGAGCAAGGTGGTGGTGGTGGTGGTTGTGTGCTGTCAAGTCAATTCTGACTCACAGCAACACTACAGGACAGAACAGAACTGCCCCATCCCAGAAAAAGGCCAAATGGACTGGGACAATGTCTGTCTTTTCCACCGTGACTGGTGCATGGTGAGGGCCCTGTACATGCTGGGAGGAAGAGGGGGATAGGAAGTGGGGAATAGTAGCATTATGATTACCACTAGTATTATCACAGATTTGGGAACAGTTATCAGCTGTGATGTAAAGTCCTTTTGATACAACACCAAAGTCATCAATCTGGTGATCTGACCTTGGTCTTGGAGATGAGAACAAATTAGCACCACAAGGAGTATAATCAACATGTGTTTGTTATTCAGTTGAATATTAATTCATTCAATCAACAAACATTACATGCAATAGTGCGCATGTGTGTATGCACATGTGCATATGTGTGTGCCTGTGTGCACACCCACGTGGTAAGTATGTGACAGGCAGTGTGATATAGTGCCTGGGAGGACACTTGTCCAGAAAAGACACAAATTACGGAGGTAAAATTTCAGTGGGTTCCATGTGCAGCTTAAGGTAATTCACAGGTGGAATGTAACCGATTAAATGAAGCTCTTAAGAAAAATGCTGCATTACTTTTGGAAAGTACCACAAAAGAAAAAAAGAAATAGAGTTTAACACAGTGGGGTCAGTAGGGTGAAGGAGTAGCTATGGATTATGATGATAATGATGATTATGATGATGAAGACAATGACAACCATGATGATGATAGCAGTGACAGAGACTGAGTGCTTAGTAATGACCAGGCATTGTTCTAAGCATTTCACATGATGACCTAATTTAATCTTACAATAATCCTACAGTAGTTCCTATTATTATCCTCACTTTACAGAGGAGAAAACTCAGATAGAAGGGTTAAAAACATGTCATAGTCCAAGCAGTGGAACCAGGATTCAAACCCAGACCATCTGTCATGGATTGAATTATGTCCCTCAAAAAATGTGTATATCAATTTGGCTGGGTCATGATTCCCAGTATTGTGTGGTTGTCCTCCATTTTGTGATCATAATTTTATGTTAAAGAGGATTAGGGTGGGATTGTAACACTCTTACTAAAGTCACATCCCTGATCCAATGTAAAGGGAGTTTCCCTGGGGTGTGGCCTGCACCACCTTTTATCTTACAAGAGATAAAAGGGAAGCAAGCAAAGAATTGGGGACCTCATACCACCAAGAAAGAAGCACCGGGAGCAGAGCATGTCTTTTGGA
>NW_004443989.1:1498293-1550813 GCF_000243295.1 Trichechus manatus latirostris | reverse complement strand
GTCACATCCCTGATCCAATGTAAAGGGAGTTTCCCTGGGGTGTGGCCTGCACCACCTTTTATCTTACAAGAGATAAAAGGAAAGGGAAGCAAGCAGAGATTTGGGGACTTCATATCTCCAAGAAAGAAGCACCGGGAGCAGAGCGTGTCCTTTGGACCCAGGGCTCCTGGGCAGAGAAGCTCCTAGTCCAGGGGAAGATTGATGAGAAGGACCTTCCTCCAGAGCTGACAGAGAGAAAGCCTTCCCCTGGAGCTGACACCTGAATTTGGACTTCTAGTCTACTAGACTGTGAGAAAATAAATGTCTCTTTATTAAAACCATCCACTTGCGATATTTCTGTTATAGCAGCACTAGATGACTAAGACACCATCTGCTCAACTCCAGAGCCACACCTTACAACCACTGAGGCAGACACGGATGGGTACCCACCAGTATCATTCTCGCCTTCCTCCTTATTAATAGTACCCCAGCTCTGAGTGGCAACATAACCAATAAAAAAACAGTCACTTCTCCAGACCCTCTTGCAGCTATGGGTGGCCATGGGACCCATTTCTGGCCAACGACATGCCAGAGGAACTTGAGGGGTAGGTTAGTATGCATTTTTTGTCCTTCATTGTCCCCTTTCTTCCTTCCTGGAAAACAGGTGCAGAGCCTGGAGGTGAAGGAGCCACATGCTAAGACTGGCTCAGGGGAAAAACAGAGAAAGTCACAGTCTGTGATAATATTATGGATCTAGCTCCCCAACTGGACTGCCTATTTCCAAATGTCTTACAATAAAAAAATTAGGCCTGACTGGGAAAGCTGGGATTTGATGCAGGTACTGTGGTAAGGGGAACCCCAATCAGTGCAGAGTCCTTCTCAGCTTACTTCTCCCATCTGCTACCAAAGCCGAGATATCACATATGGGGTCTAGTCTTGGTTCTGAAGCTTAATGGTCTTGTTGTTTGACCTGAATCTAAATTTTAATCACTCAATTTTGCACCTAATATTATAGACATCCAATAAGTAAAAGAAGGGGAAAGAGAGCAAGAAAGCAAGCAATCAGCAAGATTTCCCATGAAAAGGCATGTTGAGTGCCCAGTATGTGGGAGTCCTTCCTGTTTGTCATCAGCATTATCATTTGCACTTGTATTAACTTCCTACTGTCACTATAACAAATTTTCACAAACTTAATGGCTTAAAACAACACAAATTTATTATCTTATACTTCCGAAGTGAAAATCAGTCTCACTGGGATAAAACCAAGGTGTCAGCAGAGCTGGTTCCTTCTGGAGGCTCTAGGGCAGAATCTGTTTCCTTGTCTTTACCAACTTCTGGAGGCCATCATCCTTCCTTGGCTTGTGGCTGCACTGCCTTCTTTCCCCCTGCTCCTATCATCTCATAGCCTTCTTCCTCTTGAATAGTCAAATCTTCCTCTGCCACCTTCTGATAAGGACATCTGTGATTAATTTAAGGCCCACACAGATAATCCAGGATAATCTCCACATCTCAAGATCCTTAATCACACATGCACAGTCTCTTATGCCATACAAGGTAACATTCACAGGTTCCAGAGATTAGGTCTGGATATCTTTGGGGGCCATTACTCATCCTGCCATAGTATTCGACTCATTTATTCAACAAATATTTACTGAAAACCAGGCATTGTGCTATCACTGAAGGAGCAGCAGCGAACAAGTATTTAGCTCCCTACTTCCTAAGAAATACATTTTCTAACAGATTCTAGTTAAGTTCTTGTTGAGTCATATCATCCTATAAAGCAGCCACAGTATATAAATCCCAATGAAAAAAAAAAAGATGTGCTACCAGATCAAAAAGTTGAGGTTATGGATGGATCCTACTTTAGCTGACAAGGATACTATATAGGGCTGTCAGAGGAAACTCGGAAGAGAAAAGCCAAGGAAATTGGAAAAGGGTCATGAAAGAGATAATACTTAGAAGCCTAAAATGGAGAAGATAGTGAGCAACTCAAAGACATGCCATGCAAGTGGGGTTTACTGAGAATTGTGGGAAGGCAGATTCTTGACTCTTTGATCTGGAGTAAGAAATGTACCCTCTGGTCACAAACGGAAGCCAGCCCAATGCACTGAAGTAACATCATGAATAAAGTGAGTAAGAGAGGCTACACAGAGGGCCTATCTTTGAGAAGGGTGCCCAGATAGACTCTGATGTAACTCTGGGGATTTCTGTAGAAACCACAAGGCTGGATTCTGAAATGGTTATTGCCACTTGGGAAAGAAAACGTACAGAGCTCCTGATTGTCTGGCCAGTCAACACATAACAACTAATGGACTCACACTTTAAGAATGTTCTACCACAAAATGTCCAGGGATATCATGCATATTTTTTCATAATGCATTTCCCCAAATCCTTCCTACTTCAAGTTTCCTTGTTAGCATTTGTTCCATTTTGGATGAAGGAGAAGAAAGAAGCCATTCACTCATTAAACTATACTTCAACTACAAAAATGAATTACTAAAAGCAGACTCCTTTGGAAGACTAAGGCAGTGGCACACACATGCTTCTCCACGCAGTCTCTGTGGGCGGGTGTCTATACATAAACACAGTTCAAACCAACTGCAGGGCTTTAACAGCAAAAGTGGACTGCCCATGTGAAGGACATCTGTATTAAGACCTGTTCCCAATCAAAGAAAAGTTAATTCCTCTTGGTGGTCCAACCACTTAACTTAAACAAAAAGAACTGGGCGCACTCTCATCAATGAGTCTTTCTTCCAAGAGAAAAAAAGGAAAAAGAGAGAGAGTTGGCTACTGGTTATGGTGATGCTGGGCCACAAGGTTAATGATGATGGGTTTCAGGTCACTGGCAATTTCTCATTTCAAACTAACTTGAACCATCATTCCTCAAGGGCTGATGGTTTAATGTGGGCTTTGTGGTACCCACAGTCCTTCTCAGACGCCCAAGTGGTAGGTGAGTCTCATTCTGCCATCATAGCATTCCCAAAAGCAAGAGAGGGTCTTTCATCCTTTAAAAAAATGCTCCTGAGTTCAAGCTCCATGGAGGACGCATGAGGCTTTTTCAGTTTCAAGATGACTAGAACTTGAACAGGCCGGTGATGTTCAATCAGCTCATAGGAACTGGCTCTTTCTTCCAGAGGGAACTTGGGGAAGGAAGAATTCTAAATATCCATGCAATCATTTGGAAGACTCTGCGGCTTCTTCGTTCACGTATCTGTCACTTCTCCTCGTATGATCACTTCACTTGTAAACGGCCCTGGAACTCAGGAAGTTCCCTGGTTTTCTCCTCCTGAAGACTGTGAGAGGAGGCTGAAGAGACAGAAAATGCCAGCTCCCTTCTCACTCACTATTCATTGCTTCTTCCTGGAAGGAGAATCATCAGGATGGCTGGAGGGCTCTGCTCTCTAGCAAAACTTACTCCCACACAAAGCGGAGAAGAGGAAAAAGAATCAGTTAGTGATGTGAATCAGGGCACAAAGTCTTGGCCCAATGTAAATCCACATGGCTAGGAGTACCCAGACACATGTGGTCGAAAGGCCTGGGAAACCAGGGCCTCGGCAGAGTAAGAAATTCAGATTCCCTAACACCAGGGGTGGTGCGAGCAGGTGGGTTTAATAACTGTCCTGCACTGTCAATTTATCAGTATGTTGTAACTGGCAAGGAAGGAAGTAAAGCAAGGAGGGACAAAAAGAAAGGAAGAAAGCAAGGGGAAAGAGGAAAGAGAAGACAGAAAAATGGATAGTTTGGGCTTCTTTAATGAAATCCATCTAAACACAGGTGGTAAAAATGGTACTGGGTGGGCAAGGATGTGGGGAAATGGGCATTTTCCCAAAGCTGGTGGATGTGTAAACTGTTTCAACCTTGACAGAGGGAAACCTGGCCATACTGATCAAAATCACAAACGCGCCTACATTTTGATTCCATTTCTAGGAACTGATCCTTTCGATACACTGAGGCTGACATGAAACAAGTGAACAAGGTTGTTCATTTAGGTATTGCTTGTAATAGCAAAATAACAGAAACAACCCAAAAGTCCATCAACGGGCAAACCCTTGAATAAATCATGGGACAACTGTACAACACAATATCATGGAACTGGATGTATATATACTGTATACCATTATATATGGATATGAAACAATCTCTGATTGTGAAGTGAACAAAGTAGAGTACAGAATGGCACGATTAGTCTGCTGCCGTCTTACTAACACCCCTGCCCCTCAGTGCTACTGATGTGCTAGAGTGAGCAGAGACTCTCTCTGGGGGGATTCCCGCTCATCTGGTGATTCTGGATGTTTCTGGAAAAAGGAACAAGATAGCTGGGCAAAGCAGTGGGAGGAAGGTTCACCTTCCACTGTATACCCTTTCCCACCTTTTGATTTTTGGACAGTATCAATACATCACCTATTCAAAAGAAATAAATAAAAGCGCAACACTCAAAAAAGGTATAAAGTGAAATGCCAAAGGCCTATGCATCAGAGAGAAGGAGAAAGTCGGGACAGGGATGGATGATGGTGGGAATCTGAGCGCCTTGTTAGTGGTGGATCCCCCAGGTAACCAGCCACACCTGATCTGGAAGAAGAGGCCACAGGAAGGAAATGCTGACAGAAGGGCATGACTAGAGCACATTTATGAAGATGCACTGAAACTGTGTTTTCCAAATCCTCACCAAAAAAAAAAACAAAAACAAAAAAAGTAAGGGCTGGCTCATTTAGAATTTCTTGGCTGAAACCTCAGGGCTGGTGAAAGCAAACCGTATTTAATGCTAATTTAAAAGGGTTCTAAGAAGGAGGTAGGAGCACTGATGGAGCAGTGGTCAATTGCTCAGCTGCTAACGGAAAAGTTGGTGGTTTGAACCCACCAGCTGCTCCGTGGAAGAAAGGTGGCAATCTGCTCCAGTAAAGATTCCAAAACCAAAAACCAAACCCAATGCTGTCAAGTTGATTCCAACTCATAGCGACCCTACAGGACCGAGTAGAACTGCCCCATAGGGTTTCCAAGGAGTGGCTAGTGGATTCAAACTGCCAACCTTTTGGTTAGCAGCTGAGCTCTTAACCATTGCACCACTAGGGCTCTCCAATAAAGATTACAGCCTTGGAAACCCTATGGGGCAGGTCTACTCTGTCCTATAAGGTCCCTATTAAGTCAGAATTGGCTAGAAGCAACGGGTAAAGAAAGAGGTGCTAGAATCCTATATAAAAGCAAAAGCTGACAGCACAGCTCTTTCCAGAAGAAGAGGAGGAGGAGATGGGGGAGAGAGGTTGGCACAGAGTAGTGGAAAGAACACCAGTTTTCAAAATTTGAAAACCGGTGTTCAAATCCCAGCTTACTCACCCCTCGTTTCCCACATCCTAGTTAAGGGCTACCTCCAGTGAGCTCGTTTTGCTCAGCTGTAATGTGTGCTCCTTTTCCCCATGAACAACCAGGGGTGATATCTAAATAACCTCTGGCCTGGGACTGAAATGCCAAAGTGAGACAAACATAAAAATACTTCTGATTATTACTTATTTATTTATACCTTACTTTGTCCCCCTTCCATCACCAAAATAAATAAGAATGTGGGGTTGCTTAAGTAACATAAATTAGATTTTTTAAAAAGTGGGGGAGGAGAAAAAAGCAAGGATATAAGATGAAGCCAAGAATAAAGCAATCACCCTGTCTAGATTCAGAGGGTGGATGACAATTCTGGTTCTAAGTTTCTGCCAAGAGAAATCTGATCAATGACTCAATTCAAGGGTAAACCAGTTGCTTAAAAGATGTGCCTCTGTTCCCAGTTCAAAACCCAGATGGATAGTTCTCGCCAGGGTCCTCTGAGAAAGGGTCTGGGGATGTTTTGAACCTTGTCTTCAACAAGGCCCTCACAATAGATAAAACAGTGAGGTACACAGGAAATTGTCTTGCAGCAAACCAATGGCATCAAGCCATAGTGAAAGATTTAGGACCAGGGAAAGGGGTCGGAGGTGGCGACCCACAGATTCAGAATTAACAAATTTTGTAACAGCTAAAACTCTGGGATCAAGAGACAAGTCAAGTCAGGGATAGTAAATTTAAAAGCCTACGGTGTTCATATAGTGTGAATGAGCAAAGCTGCTTAGGTTGGAGAGGCAACAGGGAATGGTGGGATTGAGGTAAATTAGAGAGCACACGGCCTTCTGATGCCTCTACTAAGCTCCAGCCAATTGTTGTCTCATCAAAAAAAATTTTCAAGTTTAATAGGAAAGCCAGATTTTTATATGAAATATTTTAATTTGTATATGTGTTAAGCATTTCTTTAAGTCATTGTGCGAGCAAAATAAAACGTGTCTGCAGGTAGACAATGTCTATCGAGGAAGAGGAACATTCCAGAGTTTTCTTCTCAAAAAGTCACACCCAAAGTTATAGTTTGTCCCTGGGCTGGGGCAAGACAAGGGCAGAAGAGGAGGCAGAGAGGCAGGGGGCAAGTCTGGGCACTAAGAACTAATCCTAAGCCTTTCATGAGTGATATATTTACCTTTCAAATGTCATGACCCTGGGAAGGGTGATAAACATAATCAAAAACCTCATCTAATTTTATAGCAAGTCACTTTGATGCATGAACCAAACTCAGGGCATAGCAGCCCCTCTCTGTGACCTAAGCTATGCCAAACTCCTCCCTGAAGAGACAGGAGAAAGGCTCCATCCCACCATGCAGCACAGTATTCATAAGGACAGGAGATGTGTCACCTAGTGCCCTACGTGCCCCAGATGAGCCATCAGGGATGAGAGGCAGTCCTGACTCCATTTCACTGTCTTTCCTGGATTCTAATCATAGGACAAAAGCCCTGAGGTCTTGGAGGGTTTGATTTCTTAGAAATAGACCTGAGACTTGCCTTTCTTTCCATAACTTTTTTGTCTTACTGGCTACAGCCCAGAGCCCTGGGGAGCCTTCTTCTGCCTGAGTTAAAGACAGTGCACTCCCACAATCCTAATTACAGACTCTTTTTCCTTCCTCCTGTGTTGCAGCAAGGGAAATCCCTCTCACAGTGAGTCTTAGCTGCGCTGTATGTCAAAATCAGATTCACAAAGGTACAATAAAATGTTGTCTTTGATCTGTCTAAACTAGAGTCACAAAGCTATAACAAATGTACAACAAAGTAAATGTTCTTGATAACACAAAGGTACTGAAAAATAAAGAAGTCTTATTAGCTGATAAAGGAAACTGGCAGTATCCACAGTGGCCAGAGAGAAATCTTCTCTCCAACTCCCTCTCCCCCAGCAAAAAAAAAAATTAATCGAACAAGAGATAATACCTAATTTGCGAACCCAGACTGCAGTGTGATTTAAAAAAAAAAAAAAAAAGCTACAAAGGATATTCTGAGGATGAATGGGAAAATCTGAGTATGGAGTAGGTATTATTTTATGTTAGTGAGTTACTGTCAATTTCATAGACATGATAATGGTATTGTGATTATGTAGAACAACGCTTTCAGTTTTAGGAGATGCCTGCTGAAATGTTTAGGGGTAAAGTGCCAGGGTCTGCAACTTAGATGTATGGTTGCATGGATGAATGGATGACAGACAAAATATGGCAAAACATTAACAGCTGCTTAATCTAAGTGGTAGGCATAAGATTGGTCAATGCACTATTATAGTATTATTTAAACTTGCTGGATGCTTGATAATTTTCACAATAAAAATATTTAAAACCAAATGTTTTCAGAATTTCAATGTTTTTCTTTTAAACACTTTTTGAAGCATTTCTTACAAAGAAGCCCCATGTGGAAAGCAGATAAAGTGAGTTACTCCAGTGAATATTGCAGAGAAGAGGGTCTGAGTGCTGAGACCCTCAGCCTGAGGGTTTTTTTTTTTTTTTTTTTCAGAACATCCCTGGAACACTAGACCCACTCCTCCATCTGACTGATAAACAAAGGCTCAGAGAGGCTCAACAACTCCCCGACAATCACACAGTGGGTTAGTGGTAACTGAGGGGATTTAGTGGCTCCCAGGGTTCCTCAGCCATGGTCCTGGGCTCTACACAATATATTGCACCACTGGGTCGACTGGGCACGCCCTGAATCATAGCCTGTTTTCAGGAGGGTGAAAGATGCCTTAGCAATCAGCTTTACCATTTATCCTATGTTCTTTGGAAATTATTTCCCTCAGAGCTACGTACTTCAAATAAACACTCTCCTCTTCCCACTCAACCTCAAAATAAACTCTATCAAATGCACTGTGAATGGGGGAATCCCTGGGTGATGCAAACAGTTAACGCACTTGGCTGGTAACTGAAAGGCTGGAGGTTCGAGTCCACCCAGAGGTGCCTCAAAAGAAAGGCCTGGCAATCTACTTCCAAAAGATCAGCCACTGAAAACCCTATGGAACACAGTTCTACTCTGACACACATGGCTTCACCGTGAGTCAGAGTTAACTTGATGGCAACTGATTATAAATGGCATTATTCTGGACACTCAGAAAAATGTACAGATAGATACACAGTGTGGAGCCTCTGCTCTGGAACCCCTGATACCTACAGTTATGTGCAGGTGTAAAGGACAAACTTCTAAGTGCAGCCCCAACCAGAATCAACTTCTAAAAAACAGTTTCTAATCATTATATCTCAGTGACAGGAGAAAAAAACGTTATCTTGATGGTAAAGGATTTATTGCATGACTGAAAATGGTTAGTGAATTGAAATTATAAAGTAATGAATCATTTCCTGAAAAGTCGAGCCGTTAGTAATACCATTGCATGAAGAACTATTTAGAAATATCAGAAGCCAAGAAGAAAAAAAAAAAAGTTATGAAGATGACACAGAAAATCATTCCTAAATATATATACTTTCTAGAAGACTAAATTACTTTTTAAAAAGAAAATTGAGCAGACTTACGATTACTGTTGAAAAAAATAAACCTGTCTCCTAATTTCTACTCAATTCCTTCTGTTTTAAGCTCTATCTTTTACAAATTATGTAACAATCTGTATTACTCAACATTTTCCTTATAAGCAGCTGCTAGAGAGGAAGCAATACCGTGGCCAGAGCTTTTAGACTTCACATCTCTTGGACTCCATGAGAATGGTTCCTGCCACACTTCACCACACAGCAGTTGAGACAACCTGACCCAAATCTTAGCCCAAGTCCTTAAATCTCACCCTTGATGTCCTGCCTGATAAATGCTATTTCAAGCCACAGCTCAGCAGACTTGGAAGAAACTAGGGCAAAACTGTAAACTGAATTCTGTTCATTTGTGTTCTCTGGTCCAATTACTTGTTCTTCTTGGTGTTTTTAATTAATAAGCATAAGTAATCAGTTTTCACTACACTCAAGCAGTCAACAACATACATCCCAAAGGTGCCAGGCACCATGGGAGGAAGAGCATACTCCTGGGATTACAGAAAAAGAAGGCAGCTTTCACTTTTGACCAAATGCACCACATAACATGGACACTCTGTGGCACACAGAGGGTAAAGCTGGGTCTGTACCTGGCATTCCAAATCCTCCATCAAGAGCCTGGCTTTCTGAGAGCCACTCTTCTGGGTTCTGGGGACACTCATAGGAAAACAACTCCATTCCAGTTCTCTGAGACTCACAATTTAACCTAATCTCAGAACATTCTCCCACAATACCCTAGGCTCCTGTCAAACCAGAATGCTGGCTGTGACATAGCTTATGTTTTCTGGTTTAAACCTTTAATAATTAAAATAAGAAGAAAAAGGAAAAAGGACGAAGGATAAGACAAGACTGAGAAGAGTTACAATGTAGTAGTAGTAAAAGCTAACATTTATTGACTGTTTACTATGTACCAGGCACAGTGTTATTTACATGCATTGTCTTGCTTAATTCTTATAGTCTATGAGACAGAAACGATTATTAACCTCATTTTACAGATCAGAAAATCGAGGCTTATAAAGATTAAGCAAATTGCTCCATATCATCCAGACAGTAAGGGGGCAGAGCCAGGATTCAAAGCCACATCTGTCTGAATCTATAAACCCTGAGGTCTTAACCTGCTCTGCCATATGTGGTCTTCCATGTTGTTATTTTTGCCACGAAGGATCTCTTCTCATATCTTAGCTCAATATCCTGCCTAGGCATTATGGCCCGATTCCATAAGCCATTCATGATCACCGCATATGGAAACCATAGCTCCTTCCCTGGAGCCCCCATGCAGTTCCCTTGTATCATGATTAAGGTCTTTAAAGGAAAGGTCTTACCCCCTTTCTAAACTCTAAGGACAGGTGCCATACCTCTTCATTCCCCATGTGTAGGCCTCTACAAGCACCTAGTTTATTGATTAAAAAATAATGTTACACCAGGTCAGCCCCACAGCCATCTCCTAAAGTGGCATCAAGTCATGTTTTGTAGTAATACTGAACATTTTAGTGGTGAAGAAAAAAAAAAGATTACGTTTGTTCAATAAACATTTATTCAGTCCATCATAACATATTCAAGCTCCTTGGACTCCAGCAGTCTAACTTGAAATTGTCAGATTGCCTTTTACGAGGAAACTAAATGGCAGGTTTTTTGGCATCAAACGGATATCACTCCTTAATGCAGTTCTACAAATGACAGACGTTTAAGACGCTTCTTCCAAATTCTCCACCCAAAGTCATGGGGGGATACTGTTGGAAGGCTCCCTATGCAATGCCATAATTAGCAGAAAATGGAAAAATCCAAGAATTATGGGGGCATGGAACAGGGTTCAGGGATGGAGGGCAACTGTTGATCCATGCAAAGATCAAAGCCATGCAGAAACCACCCTCGAGTTTGCACAGCTGCAGGAGCCGTAAAACAAACACGGTCTAGAAGGGAGGGAACAGCCTTGTGATTGGGAGTGTGTGGGTGTCGATGACTCCGCAGGACATCAAATGAGCCGTCAGGGAGCCACCTCACTCTGGGGCTAGAAAAAACAGCTTGTACTCTTTCTCAGTCCAGGACATATTTTTGTTGGCTCCCCCACCCCCCCACCCCCCAAAAAACCTCACCAATTCAGCCTTCTAAAACATAAGAAAGAGGGAAGACAACCATTAGCGAATATGCAAAAAAGTTCTGAGATTAATCAACAATAACAACAACAAAAAGAAAGTTAATTGGTCAAATCTTAATAATCTGGGGATGAGAAACTCCCTGCTCCAGCTTATCTTGTTTTAGTTGCTGTATACAACATCTGAACGAGACCCAGAGCTCTCAAAACTCCTTTAGGTGCACAAATTCCTAAACTAAATAATAACAAAGCCATATGTTACCATATTTTTAGATATGAATTGCTGTACAATGCACAAACACAACAGCAGCTCCCTGCAATCATTTGGATTCATTAAAAATAAAATCATCTCATAAGCTTGCAAATGTTGATTTTTATTTTTTTTTGCATTACAAAACTTTCGTATTTCCCCTGTGTATAAAAGTATAATTTCTTTACGTGGTTGTTCTCAATGTCTTGAACTGGATATACATGTAATATTACAAAATGAAAATACTATGTATATATACTTATACATCTGAATTCCTCATTTCATGTATTAGAAAACAATATGTTTTGCTCATTAAAGGCACCAATATAAATGCTATAAAGCATGAAATTACCTTTGAGTCCTTCCTGAAATTACCAGTTCACAAACAAATGATCCATGCAAAGGCAGCAAGGGGAGATTACAATAATAAGACTAAGTTACATTTTCATTTCAGGATTTTTTTCTAATGTAGAAAAGTATTATTACCACAAAATCGACATCTGAGGCAGGTTGATCCAATTTATATAGAAAACATCAAACAATACAGGTAGATTGAACAAAATAACTTCAAAGTAGGGCTTTTCATATTTTTAATGTGATGCAAAACTCATATTTACAACAAATTATTTCAATAAAAGAATCTTACTTCTGGTTTTTTCACTTCAGAGGTCTGGTTTAAAAGCAACAATGGCAAAAGCATTTTACTACACTAACACTGATGCTTTTCATACTCAGAAAGTAAGATTCTACTCTAGTGATAACTGAAAGAAGTTGGGAAAAGATTCTTGCCATCCATATAAATTAATATTCTCCAGGTGAAATTAGTTCAGATCTTGGTCTAGTGTGGTCCCCAAACTAGCAACATCGTCTTGGAACTTGACAGAAACGTAGATTCTTGGGCCCATTCCAGACATTCTGAATCAGAAACTCTGTGGATAGAGTCCAGTGATCTGTATTCCAACAAGCCCTCCAGGGGATTCTGATGTAGCTATAGTTGGAAAACCAGTGCCTTAGTCTGATAAAAGAAGTCACCAGTGCTGGAGATGATGGCATCTAAGAGTCCGCTTAGAATCTACACTGGTGTCTCCATACTGCTCATAAACTCTTCGACAGCCTGTTCTTCCCTATGCCAAAAACGACATCAGAGCTAGTTGATTTGCAGTTTTCCGTCTGGATTAATCCTTGCCACCCTCTCAGTCCCAGCATATCTGATCTGCAAAGTTGTACATGACACTTCTTCAGTCAAGACCTAGAAATAACTGAGAGCCACTGGTTCCGGTGGAAGACAGGGGGATGTGGGACTGCTAAATTTTCTCCAGATTTAATTGCTACCCATAAGTTATCCCCAAAGATATCTCAGAAACAGGCCAGGATGAGTTCGCACTTGGCAGGGAACAGACCACGCTTTTAAGCAAGGCCTACCAGGCAACTTAGAGACTTTCTGCTTGAGCCCCAAGTATAAAGCCATGCGCCTCCTTTGGGCCAGATCTTTGTTCTTGACTCACTCACTCACTCATTCATTCATTCATTCCTTTAATTAGTCACTCATTCATACAATTGATCATGAGACAAACACTGACCAAGCTCTTATTTGTGTCTTTTTATATTCTTCATGCTGGGAACACAAAGCTGTATTAGACTATCCCAACCTTCAGAGCTCACAGTCTAGTCAGGGACATTGTCTTAGTCATCTAGTGCTGCTAAAACAGAACTAATACAAGTGGATGGTTTTAATGAAGAGAAATTTATTTCTTCACAGTAAAGTAGGCTAAAACTCCAAATTCAGGGCATCAGCTCCAGGGGAAGGCTTTCTTTCTCTGTCAGCCTTCTCATCAATGTTCCCCCGGACTAGGAGCTTCTCCACGTAGGGACCCCATGTTCAAAGGACACAAGCTGTTCCCAGCACTGCTTTCTTGGTGGCATGAGGTCCCCTTGTCTCTGTGCTCACTTCTCTCTTTTATATCTCAAGAGACTGCCTCAGGACACAATCCAATCCTGTAGATTGAATCTTGCCTTACTAACACAACTGCCACCCATCATCCCCCATTAACATCATAGAGGCAGGATTTAAAACATTTAGGAAAATCACACAATACTGGGAATCATGGCCCAGCCAAACTGATACACATTTTTTGGGGGACATAATTCAATCTATGACAGACATATATATATGAGGTAAGTACAGTATGGAGATTCACATAGGGAACATAAAGAAAGGATGACTAGAGAAAAAAAAATTTTTAAGGGAGGGGCATGAATTATACACACATTTCAGAAATGAATGTACAGGCTGGAGAAGAGGCAGAAGCATGAACAATGACCTTTGTCTGAGCAGATGGGACTTAACAACCGTGAGCTCCAGAAGCATGCCTCACTGTCTCTGAATCTCCAACCCCAGCACTGGGCTTGGCAGAGATGCTGGGTCAAGTCCAGAGAAGATTAAAATGGACAAGGGGTGGAAACTAATTGGAAGAAGTCAAGTCCTGCGGCAGGGGGAATACTTCAGGCTCAGTGGGAGCAATCCAGACAAGGAGAAAAGGGAGCTGGCTACCCAGAGACCTTGGAAGAGGGGATGGTCAAGGTGTGGCCTTAGACAGGAAGAGAACCACAGAACCACAGGACCAAATTGCTGAGTGTGAAGGGATCCTGAAGAAGGCTAAGGAATCACCTTTTAGGAGCATCTTGAACAAAGGCTCTTTTGTGCTTGGATGAGGTCCTGCCAGAATTGGCCAGACTAGGCTGGAGCATAGAGTACCCAGCTAACGGTTTCCACTTTGTGACCTACTTAAAATTCTCACACCCGCCTCCGGGCAGGGGCATCCAATTGTCCTTCTCCCGCTTAGAGAGAGGACAACTGACCCACAAAACTTAGAAGAGAGAGGGAAGAGAAAAAGGCAGGAAGGAAGGACACGTAATCCTGCAAAGTAGTGCCATGCAATCACAGGGGACATGAAAGAGGAGAGAGGACCCTCTTCTCCAGACCTCTGTTTGTCAAGAACCCAAGCTCAGTTATAAAAGGTGATAGGAGAAAGAGCAAAGAAAATTAGCCTCTATTGCCTGCTATGACGCACTAGAACAGTCATAAATGTTCTCCTTCTTAATCCTTGCAGCAATGCCAAGTACCAGGTGTGATAGTCTCATTTTGCAGTTGAGTTCACTAGTGGCTAAAAGAGGTGAGGTCACTTCCCTGGAGACAGAGATCTAGTAAGTGTGCCTGGTTCTGACTCCAAAGTCCAGGAAGCCCGTGGCTTGAGTCAGAGAAAAGAAAGACTCAGATAACCTGGAGTCTGAAGTGGTTGGCAAGGTGGACCAGGAGCAGCAAAGAAGCAAGGGGCCATCAAGAAATGGTGACTTTACTAGAAGGTGACCACCAGAGGGGTTTCCATAAGGCTCTTGAATTTTCTAACACCCTGGCAGGAAAACCCAGGCCTAGACCAGTGGCCTTGAATCCTCACCATTCTAATGCATCCTCGAAAACCTTACAAAGTATTTTAATGAAGTGCACATTCACTTCTACAACTGAGATTTGTCAGAATTCATTTAGCTCTTCTATCAATCCCCCCCAAATACTTTAGAGTAAGGGCAGCACATTTAAACCTAATGGAATTTCCTGCCTTATTTACCAGTGCCAGAATTGCTCCATCATGTAAATAAATTTGGGGAAGCTTTTTTTTTTTTTAAAACTCATTTTATTTAATAATATAGAACATAATCTTTCAAGTAAATCCTAATTTAAAGTATTTTAAACCCAAAAGATAAATATTTGGACTGTATAATGCATGTGGGTATAATATGGATTGCATGCATAGCTATAAAAAATACTTGGCTCTGTTATTTTCTGAGAATTGCTGTGTTGCTGCCATTTTTGGTGGGTTAATTAAAATACCATAAAAATCAATTCAAACATGTTTGGAAACAGATTTTCAGATTTCAAAAGCAGTGCTTCATTTGTTGGGAAAAAGATAAGAAAATGATAGACTTTTCAATAGTCATAGTTCTGGTGTGCTCATTCACTCATTCATTCATCCAACCAACCAACCAATATTCCCTACTATGGGCCAGGCACTGGAGTAGCCCCTGTCCCCATCCCCATGGTACTATCAGATTGTGAGAGACAAAAGGTGAAGTGCATCATTTAGAGCACGGATTGGCAAACTTTTTCTATAAAAGGTCAGACAGTAAATATTTTCAAATTTGTAGGCTACTTGGTCTCCGTGGTAACTATTCAAGTCTGCCATTGCAGCAGAAAGCAGCCATAAACAATACATAAACAGAAGGGCATATTCCAGTAAAACTTTACTGATGGTTATTAAAATTTGAATTTCATATAAATGGCACATGTCATGAAATATAATTCTTTTGGATTTCTTTTCCAAGCATTTCAAAAGGTAAAAATCATCGTCAGCTCGAGGGCCATATAAAAGTAGGCAGTGGGACGGATTTGGCCTGTGGGCCATAGTTTGAGGACCTCTGATTAGTTATACAGGAAAAGGCACCATCATATGATTGACCCAATATCCAGTGAAGAAGTTGCTGAGATTCTCAGCTGAGAAGTCTAGGGGCCACCCAACCACTAAAAATCAACCAAAAGCATCTCTGAAGGGGTGCAAGACAGTAACCTCCTCGCTCAGCTGTTGGCCATCAGACCTCTCTGCTCATTTCCAAGATGGCTTCTTGCCTCGTTCCAAGCAGTGGTCTTTGGTGACTTTCCCACTCTCTGGTGGCCTTGGCAATTTGCTCCAAACTTGATAACGTGCTAATTTTGCTTTTTACAGCCCTTGGTGTAACTGTGATAAAAAGCCAAGCCAACCCTTTTTGAAAATCTGAAGAGATGTGAGCCCACAGATTGAAACCTGGGGATCTGAGTTATAACCAGAAGGCAATTTTCATGGTCAACTTCTAAAACTATCCAAGCAGAGGCCTCAGATGGAAATAATGAGCAGCCTCTGTGCTATTCTAGGTTCCTTGTCCTGCCTCGATGGCTGAATGTCAACCACCAGCCGGCTCAGCTATAATGACAGAAACATAACTTAGTACATGCAAGTGGCCTTCAGTGGGCAAATGTTCAAGCACATTAAGGTTTTAATATAATTATAATTATAGAACATGTTCAACCAATTAACCACAAATATGCTGTTTATCTGAAAGGCTGCCAACACTGTGAACTGCAGTCAAAATAACATTAGGCTGTGTTCCTTAAGCAAAGGACACACACTGAATCAAAAGAGAGATCAGACGGAAAAGGCCAAAATAAATATTCTATCTGATATTTTATGAATATTTCCTCAAATGCCAGATTAAAATATGTCATCTCAACTTTTCATCTATTTACTTGATGAGATGAGATGAAGTGAGTTGATGACACTGTTGAAAACCAGAGAGAAAGAGAAGTGTGTTGCATAAATCCTGGCAGTCTAACTACTGACACTACTATAATGTAAAGAAGAAATGGCAATTAGAATAAGTCATCTTCTTTTAAGGGATTTAGAAACTTCTCATCACTACTTGTATCTTTCCTAGTTGCAGCCTATAGGAGTTTAAGCAAAATTAAACTTTGCTTTAGCAACTAAATAATACAAGCCTTCTTATAACTTTCTCTGAGAAAGAATTGAAAAAAAAGGTAGTCGTAAAATTTGTATATATACAATTTGTACTGCTGTAAAAGCGTATTTTGAAAAGTGCTCCCTAAATAATTAAACTATTCCTTTTACCATACTTCCTATATTACAGAAGTCATTTTCCCACCAAGAATCAATAACTCATTCCTCACGTCAGTCATTTTTCTCCATTTAACTGAATGGGCTAAAGTCCGACACTGCAAGTTACATTACCTTTGAATTATGTGTGTAATTTAAAATTCAAAGTACTACACTAAGGAGCTTTTTAGACTGACCACTCTACACTCTCTTCATAAATATGGTCCCTTGCAGACCCTTCTGACAGATTTACCGAACAACAGGAGTTTGAAACAGTTAAAACTGCGGGCCCCACAGGAAAGCTGTTGTCTGTAACAATGCCACAAGAACAATTCTCTTTTCAGAGGAAGCACAAAGCAAACTGTCATACATCATTCACCAGGAAATGACTCTATGTTTTCAGATGAACAGTAAAGCTGTTCTAAAGCATCTTAACTTTAATTACAAGTAAACACGTGGGCAGATATTGACACGTCAGCTCAGAGTGGGTTCCCTCAATAAATGGCGCCAACTTGATTTTCGTTTGACCAAATCCTGGGCCTGTGATAACCTTTCAAATGTAGAAATCCAAAACAGGTTATGTACTGAAGTAGCTATTTTTCATCAGTTAGTTAAAACACATCACATGGAAAAAAAATCTACAGTGAGATGGGAATGAAAATGTTTAAGTGTGCATGTACATGTGTAGCAACTACATTTTAAAGAATTAATAAAAGTGACTTTATAAACCTTTAAATGAATACAAGGGTTGGTATACTTGTTTATAAACAAAATACAATTACCACTTTCAAAATAAAAATAAAGTGGTACTAAAACTGTCAATGAATATTCTTAAGTTTGTGATAAAAGGACTCATGCTGTAGACTGTTAAAGCCTCACACACACACACACACACACACACACACAAAAAAAAAAACCCCTTCAAATAAACAGCATTTCTCTCTATAGCTGATACTGTTTTATTCAGTACTTCCTCAGAAGAACCAGACCTTCCTAGCTGGTAAGTAAGAAAATAAGACTTTGCAACATTTTGTTTTCAAATATTGGTTATTTAGAAAATACAACAATAGGTTTGATTCTAGAACTGGGATCTGCATGTATAAACTTGGGTGTTAACCTTCCCTTTGTTCATGAGGTGGCTCATTTACATTGATGGCACTCTTGTTTCTTTCCTGTCACCTGTCATACCAGGACAATGGAACCCATTCTTCGGGAAAGCGCTACCTTAGATGCCCAGGGTGGAAAGTTTCTCAGACCAAGTCACAGCATGAGCTGGTGCTGTGTTCCTTCCCACTGCTCTGCAACCTAATAATCCTTTTTTTTAATTTGATTTCCTTTTTTCATTAGTAAGTAATTCTGATAACTGTACACTTTCCCTGATGTGGAACAATCTTAGACTATTCAAGACTTACTAAATCTCTCTAGCACAATGCTTCTTTGGGTCGTCAAAAATCAACTCTCCTTGCCTAGGTTTTATTCTTGCCAACTTAGCATCCCAAGATAAATCACTAAAAATGCCTTAAAAAAAAAATCATTAGCTCTCATTTATTCAACTTTAGCATCAGCATGGCCTGGAGCTCAGGAAGAAACAGACTGGCAAAGTCACGCTGCCAGCACTAGGTAAGGCTTTACCTTCCAGCATTCTAGACTCCCAGCAAGATGCCCATCCAGAGCCGCCTTCCACTCCATTGCAGCCCAGCACCCTGACTCTCTCGCTACCAGCTGCTGTGCGCCTTGTGTTAACTGAGAATTTGTGAGGAAAGCAGAACCTTCCTGCTGGGTGTTAGTTTTGCATGGCAACACTCAACCGTCTCAAATTGTAAGACCCCAAGGATGATTTTTTTTTGTGTTCCTTCCTAAAGTGTTTGACATTTTTCCTACCCAAAGGATATAGCAACCCCACCCAACTGATGGATACTTTTACTATATCTGAGCACTGGTACACTGATATGGCATATAAATTTTGATCCAATGTGGTTAGTTCAAATAAAAGGCAACTTCTTCTAATCTAAGGGAACTGACATTCTGGGAAATTTCTCTCTGAAAAGATTGCATCCAGGCGGTAAAATTGTAAATACAAAGGAAGATGTAAATTTAAATTTATCAGACCCTTCCAGGATATAAAGGTTCAGTACAATTGTCCTGGTCAAACCAGACGAGTGGAAGTGTGTATTACTAAGGAAAGATGGACAAGAAATGCATTCTTCTTCTCTGGAGAGAAAACACTGCATTGTGAGTAGGCTGGCTCTTTCCAAACATTCCATTAAAACAACAACCACAACCACCACCCCAACAAAAAAAAGACCAACCGAGATCAAATCGCTATGAATAGATCTAATGTTACTTTTATCACCAGAAGGTGCAGGGTCTTGTCAGAGCCTCTCAAACATTTCCCTGAGTCATTTGTCCTATTACTCGGTAATGAATTTCATATATGTATGTGCTGTTAGAAGAAAAGGAAAAAAAAGTAAACTCATAAATAATTCAACACACTGTCTCTTGCCAACCAACCATGTATTGTTCATGTTTCACCTGCCATATTAAATAAAAATTAAAAAGTATTTCCTTTTTTCATTTAAAAAATTCAGGCTGTCATTGGAGGCGACCCTAAAAAGTGTCTGGAATATAGAAGGCATTTGAAAAAGTACTGCTTAAATTGCATAGCTGAAAAATATTCATTAGGAATGGCTAAACTAAAGAATGTGTTAGTCAAAACGTAGGGAAATTTTTATCTTAAATGGTGTCTCAAACTGCTTCACTAGAAAAATATCTATTGGGTGACATAATAGAAAAGAAAGAAATAGCTTCAGCTCAAACTTGGGAAAGACAGGCTGCACTCGTTTCTTTGAGGATACTGGATCGTTTTAAAACACGCTGTTGCTGAAACATTTATTTTCATATCTTTGTGGATAATTATTACTTCACTGATCCTTTTTTAAAAGATTAGAGCTTAGAAACCTAGTCCAATGAAATTATCAAAATAGTGTAGCCTTTTTGCTCAAATGTTTAAAGATTTGATTCAGTCAGTCAAAATCAGAAAGGGTCCCCTCGGCCTGGCTCTTTGTCCCTTTCCCCTGTATTCTGATTGCATCAGTCCCGTGTTAAGCCATTGGGAAACAGAGCACAGTGAGCACGCTTAAGCCACGCAGACACAAAACAGAAACAACCAAGCAGTAATCACGTGACATCTAAGAGATGTGGCTCATACGCTGACTTGTGACTTGTTTGTTTGGTGGTGATAACACAGTGCCTTTTAAACAAAGCTTCTCTTAGATCAGCGGTGGGTCAAAGTTATGGATATTTTCAGTGGCTATAGAAGAAAGATTTCTATTTGTCAAGACTCACAGGATTCGAAAGTAGGATGTTACCTGGTTAAACAACCATGCTCTAGCCAATTGAGCTAATAGTTTATTTCAACTGACATTAAGATTTAAGCACAGTCATATGTTGCTTAGGCAATTAGAAATTAATAGTGGTCCTTAAAAAAAAACAAAAAACAAAATAGCTAAGGTGTATGAAATAAAATTCACAAAGTAATTCATTTGATTTTATTTATGAAGTTCATGACCAGTTCTTACATGTTTTCAAAATTTCATGTTGGTTTTTGAATGCCAAGGTTAGGCCTAACCATATCTTGTCTTGTTACATGACCAAATGGCTAAGTCCCTCCCATGATCTGAGAGAAAAGTCTGAGCATGGCCCCGGGAGGGCAGTGACACAAGAGGATGGTGTGTCCAGCATAACAAGAAGCCATAAGATATAACAGACTTCTTAATGCTTAAAAATAAATAAATAAGTAAAAGAAAAAATAAACTATAAACCTGATCAGGGGTAGTTTTTTTTTTTTTTTTAAATAAAGGAGAAATTAACTATTAATATGCTGAATGCTTATGAAGCTGACATACCTTAGGGTAACAGAGAAAAGACAGTTTAAACTTTTCTATGACATTCACAGTTATATTTATGGTGGTCTAACTAGATGGGATATATAATTAATGAGAAAATGCTCACTGACTGTTTTGTTTTTGCTGTTTCAATTTAGTTTTAAAAGTCTGCCCAAACACATTGCTTATAAAATGTATGGGAAAAACATGCATCAATTAAAACCACAGTTATGTTTCTTTTTTAGGAAAAAAAAAAAAACAAGTTCTAGAACCCAGTCATTACATTTTATTTAATTACAAAGAAAGACGCAATGCATTATTTTTCTCTATGTACGAGAGATGGGAGGACTGTAATTTTTATTGCATGTTAAGTTTTCACTGGATCACAATATTATTAAGCTTTAAATCAGAGGATTGGTTCCTTCAGTTAAGTCTAACAATACTAGAAAGTAAAAGGAGAAAAAACCCTCATCTGGGGCTGTAATATTTGCTGAAAAAAATCTACTTCAAAACATTAATCAAATTTTTCGCCTACTGGGCAACCATATGGTATAGCAGCATGTGAATCTCACAAACTTGCTGATCTCCTGTAACTGGGTGCAATTAATTACGCTGGCTGCATCCATCTCTTGGATTTTCGCCTTGTGAAAAAAGTATTTATTGCAACAGCTTTTACAAAACAAGGGAATGAAAATCACAATTGATTAATGAGCTGAGTGGAAATATTTCCGTTAGCAGATTTTTTTTAAATGAATAAGGATTAATACCACGGATGGAAATCAACACACGTCAAGTTCTCCTTGTATTTTTGGACGTCCAAAAAAGGTGGAGGGAGAATGGGTAGTGATGGCGATGGCAGCTCTAACATGCATAATTCACTAGTAAGCTTTACTGCACAAGTAATAAAGCCTTAAACTGGGGAAGTAATAAAGAGGTTGGCTTTACAAGATGCTATCCTGGGAGACAAAAAGCTTGTTCTTTGATTCGAACACACAGATATTAAATAATCAGTGGGTGAGGAGCATTACAAATCTGACAAAGGGAAGGGAAGTGGCTCTTAGAAGTAAACAATCTACTTTGTCCTTAGCTATTTAGACCCAAAGACTGCTGCGCATATGGTTTGTTTATTGTTTTAAGACTCCTCCATAAAACCAAGCATCCAAGTTAGGATGGTAGCACTGTCCTTATCTACAGGCTAAAGATACAGATAACGTATCACAGCAACACCTTCTCCACCAGTGTGCAGCCATCATGTACGTGATTTTTCCTAACAGTCTAAACGGTACCAGTGCTGAACAATCACTCCAGCTCTCATGGGTCTGGCTTTTTGATACACTTGAGGGTCACAATTTCTCCCTCTTCTGGGGAGGAACACACCCAGGACTAGAGGTCTAGAGACAAGCAGAGGGAGCTGCACTTTGCCTCTTTTCAGAATCACCCCCTGGGTTTAAAACCACCCACGTTAGCCAGGACTTCACTGACACTGTCTTCACCACCATGCTTATTCCTAGACTGTCAGCACCATTTTCTATAGACAACAGAAGAGACTGGTCCTAATATTCCCTAGTTATTAAGTAATTACCTCAAAAGATAAAATATTAAACGTAAGTGGAAGAAATATATGTTTGAAAAATCAAGTATTATATCACTTTTGCAATGGATAAAGTAAAATGCTATAAGGACCAAGCTTTGGAATGCAAGTCTCACGCCAGCCTTTTCCTTTACTGTGTTTACTGTATTTAAACTTTCACCAGGAAATTCTGTAAAGAGTTTTGTTAAAGAGAATTCACGATCATTTTGTTAATGGCCACATGGTACCTGGTCAACATGATGATTTCTCTATTATTCTTTGTTTGCTTGTTTGTTTTGTGGAAATGTCCAAATGATAAAATCTTCGACAACTACCTGAAGGATGAGAATATGCAGGAAAAGAGGAACAAGTCTTTATAAAACAGGAAATTAGTAGTGATATTTTAAATGATGCTATTTTGTCTCAAACAACTCATTGCATGGGTGGTTATATGTTATGTGGACATGTAAGTTTGGAAATCTTGATGTAACAGAGAACAAAGTCTTGCTGCTCTTCAAAGTAACAGAATGGTAACAGCTTCAGAGGGCCAACATTTGAGGTGCTGAAAGGTCAATTTTAAAAATCTTATTTAAAAAATAATTCTAGTTGAGGATTGAAGCCACTTTATAACCAAAGAAGCCACTGTTTGGAAGAACCCACCATCCAGTAAAAAAGTAGGAGGCAGTTACCAAGAAAAAGTCCTTGGCTTTGGAAGAAAAAAAAAAAATGTAATGGGAACTGGGTAGTCAAACTCTTTAAACCACTGACCCCACAATGTACATACACCCATACACCACCACCTACTACCACCTCTCAGACGATCTCTGAACCCCTCCTACACGCAATTGTTGTTGGCTTAAAAGTATAAAGAGCTAACAAAATGTTTTAACGAGATACAAATCTCAGAGATCATTAATCAATATGTTCAATGTTATTTGTGATAATTCATCATGACATGATATTAATGGGTTACTGTACCCTTCAGAGGTGAGATTAATGCAAATGAGCTGCCACAATTAACTTTACTGCTCCCAACTCACAGGAATGGACAGATGATTATAAATGACAACTATATGTCAATTACAATATCCAATAAAGTGAAGCTTAGAGAACAATCCATCTCCTTTTATTGCTCTTCCTTGACATAGCTGAATTTAGCTCAACCCACTGTTGTCACAATGTAACCATTGTTTTGGGGAGGGGAAAGGGCTTTTCTTTCCTTTTAAAAAAAAATTCAATATCTTAAGAAGTACTTCAAAAATGTTCACGTAAATACATTTTCTATGGGAGGAGAGCCACAGGAAACCAGGAAAATATGCCGCATTCATTCTCTGTGAGTTAAAGGAAATTGTATCCGTTTTCAAATTGTATCAGCAAGGCCAGCAAGGAAACAACCTGCCCTGCTGTGGATAACATATTTACTCAATTAAAAAAGGAAGACATAGCACAGCATCCTGAACAGCCTTCAGTTTCACGAAACAGAAGTTATTCTAGGATCACTCTGTCCAAGTAAAATAGGTCTGAAAGTGGAAAGGCAGTATGAGGCTGGGGCAGGAGGAACGGCTTTAAAGTCAGCTCACAGACCTGTACTTGGGGAGTCATTACAGGCCCCGTTTGCAGAGTATTTCCAAGGCACCATCGTTCCTCCTTCCGTGGGTGGAGTACCTTCTCAGAGAAGCCTCTCTGGCAGAGTCTGGTGCGTTGCAGTGGTGCCTCCCTCCACCCTAGACCCCGGACCCTGGCTGCTGAGTGTTAGCTGATAACTCACAGCTACTCCTTTCTGCCCACTACCCGTCTGTCAGTGTGTCATACTGTGGTGGCTTGCCTGTCACTGTGATGCTGGAAGCTATGCCACCAGTATTTTCAAATACCAGCAGGGTCACCCATGGCGGACAGGTTACAGTGGAGCTACCAGTCTAAGGCAGACTAGGAAGAAAGGCTTGGCAATCTACTTTCAAAAATTAGCCAGTGAAAACACTATGGATGACAAAAGAATATTGTCCAGTATAGTGCTGAAAGATGAGCCCCATGGGTTGGAAGGCACTCAAAATACACAGCGGTCGCAATAGACCTGAAGGACTGGGTAATGTTTTGTTCTGTTGTACATGGTGTTGCGGTGAGTTGCAGCCAACCCAATGGCAACTAACAACAACTCCTCTCTGCACAGAACTGCTCTCTGCAAACTGGAGCCACCACACCTGGGCAGCTACACCCATACCACCCTCCTTCCCCAGCCAACCTGGGCAACCACTGCCTGCCACCCAGCAGGCCCCTGTATCAGGCAGGTCAACTCAGTAGTACAATTCATAATCCAGAGGTCCCCCAGCTGAGGCCACATCCTTCTGAACGTTCTGCCCATCCTATACCACTCTCACATTCCCCTTCTCCTGAGAGCAACCCCTCTCACCATCCCAATAAACCACTTGAACAAGAAGTCCTGCCTCAAGCTCTGCATCCAAAGAATGGCACCTACGGCAGCTATCAGTGAGAAAGAAGTTGCTGTTGTTGTTAGCTGCCATGGAGTCATGTGCCCCCCAACTCATGGCAACCCCATACACAACAGAACTAAATGCTGCCCAGCCCTGCACTATTCCCATGATTGGTTGCAGGTCACACCATTGTGATCCATAGCATTTTCAGTGGCTGATTTTCGGAACTAGAGTATCACGCCTTTCTTCCGAGTCAGTCTTAGTCTAGAAGCTCCACATCAGCATCACAGCAACATGCAGTCTCCACTGATTGATGGGTGATGGCACATGAGGTACACTGGCTGGGAATCGAACCTGGGTTTCCCATATGGGGGGTGTGAATTCTACCACTGAACCACCACTGCCCCCAGGAGGGAAACAGGAGCACACTTCTTACAGTGCAGTTTACAAAGAGACCCATTCTTTGCCAGCCTTTGATAAAATACCATCCAATATGCTCCCTTTTGAAGCTACGGTCCAGAAAGGATTCCTTCTTCATGTTTTCAGAGCATCTAAGTATAACATGACAATGTAAGGATGTAAAAGGATCATAGTGGACTGTGGAAGCTGTAGTTCTGTCTGTCTGGAATGCTTCCCCAGGCCTCTTCTATAGGCTCATTTCTCCACTAGGGAACTGTTGTTAGGGACTCCAGGTAGTTGTCATGCAACCACAGGGGTGGGGCATGTGACTCCAGCTAGACTAGAAGCCCCGTCCCCCAGTCATGACTGGTTCAGGAGTAGGCGCCTACCTTAAGCAAGTCCTTCCTGTGACTTTTGTGCCAATGACAGGGGGGAAAGTGGCTTCTTGCTGCTGGGGCTGCAAAGCTGGGAAAGTGTGATTTGTCAGTAGCCACCTTGATCACTACTCAGAGAGAATACTCTCTCTGAAGAACATAACAAATAAAAGATAATCAAAACTAAGAAAGCAGATAAAGATGGAGCCCCAGTGACATTATTTAAGCTCTGCGAAAAGCCATATTCCAAACCAGGGGTTGGCAAACTACAAGCGGAGGCCAAATCTGGCCTGTCACCATGTAACCGTTTTTATACAGGCCATGAGCTAAAATGATTTACGTCAGTAAATGGCTGGGGAAAAAAAGAATAATATTTTGTGATGCATGAGAATTATAGGAAATTTAAATTTCAGTATCCATAAATAACATTTCATTGGAACATACTCACACCCATTCATTTACATACTGTCTATGGTTTTTGTCCTACAATGGCAGTTGAGTAACTGTGACAGAGATCATATGGCTCAGAGAGCCAAAAATATTTACTATCTGTCCCGTTGACAGAGAAACTTTGCCAATCCTTGCCTGAAACTGCATTTCAAGAGATAATAAGAACCCTTTTTCAGTTTGTTTGAGTTTGCATTCTTTCATGTGCAAGGAAAAGTTCTGATTAATTAACATATTCTTACACCATTCCCATATAACCCTACACCTCCATCCATCTGTTGGGATCCTACAAATAAAGAATCAATATCCACATCAACTTGGTTGGTTGTTTGTCTTACTGGATTCTTAGCCATTTCCATGTCCTTTGTAGAACGTCACAAAATGTTAATGTGTTAAACTTAAAACATGAAATACGTATGTAATTCTGTGCTTACTCTGATATCAACTGATATGAGATTCTAGGCCAAGCATTAAAAGACAAAGTAAAGATGGTGGAGGAAACTTCTTTTTTAAAAAATGGACCTGGAGCACATATTTAATTTGAAGGGAAATCCCACCAGTGTCGAAGTGTTCTCCCAGCTGGGGAGAGCCAGCCATGATTAGCTGTAACGGGCTGGAACACTCTAGTCTCCACTCACAAAACCCAAGAGAGGACAGACTGTGATCCTGATGACTTTTGCAGAGAATCAGAAGGAGGGGAAACGGATTTATTTGCTGCATTTTTGGTTTCCTGTTTTCCATCAGGAGATAGTTCAAGGTTTAAATTTCTCTTCTCTTTTCTCTCTCCACACAACTGTGTCCCAGAATGGGGGCAGCAAACAAGTAAAGAGACTCATGATGCCTCCCCTGGCTTGAGTTCAGGCCGGTGGGAAAGGTTAGCAGAAGACAGCCAAGTTGTTTTCTTTTGTGGAGACTCAAACGTGTCTCGCTTTTATTTAAATGATAAGAAGACAACTGTTGTTCCTCACTGTAACCAATCTGCTACCCCAGATTCTAACACCTCTATTATGTGTCCCTTACATTCTTCTGGCACAGGGTACAGATGGGGGAGGACTGCTCTGGATAAATCGCTGCCACCAGCAAAGGCATTTTCTTTAGGGATAGACAGCTTCTGTTCAGCATTTTAACTCACTCTTTTTGGAAACAGTCTCAAACTGAAGAAATTGAAAGTGATTTCTTAGGGTATTAACCTCAGAAAATAACTAGGAAAGGTTACTTCTTAATTATTTTTGTAATATACTTTGGGAATATTTCTTTTTCGATTAAAAATGGGAGACAAAACTAGACACACTTTATGATCATATAAAATATTATTGGTTTCATATTATATAGGAAAATGAAGCTCACTTAATTTGCCAAATGTTCCATATGAGAAGGCCCCCATCACACTGCTTTTTAGAGACTCGTACATAGGTATTTATAAACACAATCTTTCCATTTTTTAAAATTTTTTCACATACAACTGTACAAAAGTTTTTAATTTAGTGTCTCTATTTGAGTTGTCCGTGGTTTTTCTACAGATTCAAAAAGCAAGGTATTTTTCATCTGAATAGCAGTTTGCTCAGTAAACTCAGACGATATCCTTGTTTCCTGACTATGGAGAGAGGAGCTGTTGCCAAGAAACTCTACTGTCCCAAGTAATGAAAAGACAAGGGGACAAGCATCCCTGGGACAACACTATACAGATAGACTAATGTTTTACAAATGATTTAACATAATTCTCCTTCAAGGCAACTTTTTCTTTTCCTTTAGCTGTCTGAAAAATCCTACAGTGTAACCTCAAACTACGGAAGGTCTGAGTGAAGTCATATAATACATGTTGCTCTGACTATGACATGCCTGTCAGATCACCAAGGCAGAACTCAAAACATTAGCTGACTTGAAACACCCCAAAAGAAGATGATAATTAACACAAGTATTCAAGGTGTTTTAGTTTCCCTTCCCTTGGTGGTTGAAAAAATGTTTATTCTGTGCTAGTTTGGTGGGGGCTGGGGGGAGTATTTTGCTTTTTTAGCTTTTTTAAGGGATAAACAACAACAAAGAACTATTGTGTGAAATCAAGTTAAGGGAACAGCGTGGAACTGTTTCTTGAAGTATTACGAACACAAGTTTTTGCTAATTAATTAACAAATTCAAGCTGGTTAAATAAAACCTTCTTCCAACACCTCCTGTTTAATTGCAGTTTGGCACCAACAAATATATATCAGAATTATAGCATTTCCCCTGACAGGAAGCTCCTTGCTTCCACACACTGTTACGGCTCTCTGCAGAGTAAGCCAGAACTGCTGACAACCTTAAACACTGCTACAACAATATTACTATACTTGCCAGAGAAGTACCCTTGCGGCAAGAGAAAAGCTGTAATTTTGACTGTCACTTCACATTACACTAGATATTATTTCACTGTATACACATGCACACACTCACAAACTCTTAATAGACTACAGTTTTCGCACTGCTTGCCTTTCCAATTTAAATGGCAATATAATACCAGGGGACCACCAATGGGATCCCACGAGAAACAAATGTTTTGCATTATGGTAACATGGTCAGAGAATGCCTTTTACGGGATATTTCATTCCTTTGTCCCCCACTCATGCCGTTTTCACCCTAGCATCAACTTCATAAGCTAATCACTTTGGTAATCAAAAGAACTTCTCTTTTTTTCCTCACAGTGGAGGGCAAGGTTATTATTAACTAATCCTATGCCTGCAAATTTCCATGAAGTATGACAACGCTGGTACCACACAATTCTTAATATTATGGATACTCTTGAAGTCTGATGCCTGATATGTAGAATTCTGGAATTAAAAAATGTGTCCTTTTGGGCATTTATTTTTCTTGTCTTCTCCCATGGATAAGTTTGTTAAACTACAATGGTCACTAGCCAGGTCACAGCCAAGCCCAGCTGGGCTGACATCAAACACCCCTACAAACCCGGCAAACCCTGCCCACCATCCCTGGCAGCGAGCAGCGCCTGTCTTTGCAGAGAAGTGAGTGGAACATATGTTTCCCCCTTCCACTCATGCTGAAGCAGATTGTGCCAGCTTCCCCACTGTGCCCTCCTACCCCCCAGCTTTGATTTACAAGGTGGTGTGTTAATATCCTTTCTATTTGTCCCAGGCAAGGAATTCTATGATGTCAGTAGGAGCTCCAAGTAGAGAATGCCCTGGAATCCAGAGCAGAGGTCAGGAGGATGAATTCACAGGTAGGGAAAATTGTACTTTTTGTCCCAAGGAGAATGCCAGAAGTGGCAGTGGGGAAGGGAGCAGGGTAGGGAATTGATAAGGATTGTGGCATCATATTTAGTAAGGGATCTAACCCTCACACAGACTTGACAGGAAATACACAGGACGCTGGAGAAACAAGAGTATTCAAAGGAAAATAGGAGCATCCTTCTCTACTTCATCCCCACCATCTATTTTATTTGTCTTTTCTTCCTTCAAAGGATTATTCCCTAAGATTTAAACTTGCCTTACTGAACCAAGGAAAAGCAACAGCGAACTCGTCTGCCCTCCGTTAAGAGAATGTCTCAAAAACTTCACTGTGTCTGCTGACCACACCAAATTTAACAAGGTTTGCAAATGAAGTAGAGTAAGTTTCCCACAGTGACACATTAATAATAAGTTCCTTATCCCATCTATCCCAAGCCATGAATATGTAATGTTATAAAATGAGTCCTTTTCACACAACAGAACCTCAACCGTGAATAAATAAAAACTATCCATCACCAGCCTGTGAAAAATTAATGAGAGTTGAGAGATGCAAGGAAAAATGGGGACCAAGAAGAGATGGCCCAGTTCATAAAAGCCTCCCTAACTTTCAGATAGTAAATGTCCTAGCTCCCACCCCTTGCTGCGCTTCCAGGTGAGGGTGGGAAATAACACATCTTATTTTTTACCTGCTGAAATCTACTCACAATCTTAAAGCAGCAATTCAAGCAAGCCGCTGAAAGATCATGGCCATATAAATTTGACTTCTAATATCCTAAATATGATCACAACTTGCGTAGTAGTAGAGCTAGGGTTTATTTATTTATTTATAATTCATAACCAACATACTTCCAGAAGGACTTGAGGTTGCTCACAGCAGTTATGAGAAAAGTGGTAAGAGTCAGGCTCCATTAGAGCCAAAACAGCAGGGATATTCGATAAAGCCCTGTGTTGTCGATTTTTCCTCGACATTACGACGGACACACGGTACGCAATTAGATTGTACTTACTGCTTCTACTGTAGCTAGTTGCATTATCGACATCATTTGCTAGGCGTATGCTCTCTGACACATGGGGTCTAATTTTCACTATTACTCCACTTGATGAATGGGGAAACTGAGGCTGGGACAAGCTAAATAAATTACCCCAGAGTCTAAAATCTGGTGGAAAGCAGGGCCAAAGTCCTGCAGGCAGTGAACCACGTCCCCTTCCTACCTGTGGCCTCTCATTTCCAGTCATGGGTCAGGTGTATTGAATATTGCTTTGGATGACCTCCCAGAGCCATTAAACAGCCCTCTTGCCATCACAAAACTACAGAGCATTGGGACTGTAATTCAATCCTAGAAACCCCCTAAAACTCAATCACTGATTTTACAGATGAGTATGAAGACAGGTAGTACCCAGGAACTTTGGGTGTCTTGGCTGAGAATGAGGGCAGGCAGTGCATTAGGGGCAGAGTGGAATCCAGTAGCCCAGTTTTCCCCTCCCAGTCCTACACTTCCTCATTGAAAGTACTTCAAGTCTTGCTTTGGGATCAGACTGACTACATGTTCCAAAAACAAAGGAATTCACCAAAAGTGGTTTGCCTTTTACTAGATTTTTCTGGGGCTGAAAGTGTTATCTTGAAGGACAATCACCATAAGTCAGATTCCAAAATGGGCCAACGAGGACAGTTCTGTCCATCCTTCCACTCCACAGAAGGGAGACTAAAGAATGTGATTAACACGGAGAATTGCTTGGAGCATGCCACGCTGTTTTGGTTTAATTCTGTACCTTTGCCTGTGCTATTCCCTTACCCACAATGCCCTTCCCAGCTCTCTTCACCTGGCTAAATCACTCACCCTTTGAGCTGACATTAGCCTCTGTGGTACCCCTGCCCCCAGTTTGGCTAAAGAGACCATCTTCTGTGCTACCAACGCACTCAGCACACATCTCCACTGTAGCCAGAGGCTGCAGGCAATGGACGTGGCCCAGAAAGGTAATGTAAATGAGGACAAAGGCCAGGTGTGAAATAACAAGGACTGGTGGGTGTCAGCTGAACTGGAGCACGCGCCCTGTCTGTCCAACTGGAGCAGCCACGACGTAGAGCGAGCCAAGTGCTGCTCCTTGGAAATACGGGACCAGGGTAGCCAGATCTTCCAGTTTTTCAAGAGAAACCAGAAGTCCAGATTTTTGAGTAAACTTTCTCCATAAAAAAAAGAGAGTGCAGGCCAAAGAAAATGTGTCTGCAGGCTAGATTCAACCCATGCTTCAGATCTTATAGTCATACCTTGTTTTTATGCTATAGGCTCGTATAGCGTAAAGGTCAAGACTTACTGAGCTCTACACCCACCCACCCCACCCCCTACACGCAGGGAAAGTCCTGGTACATGTCAGGCCCTTAATGCTTGCTAAACTGAACCGATCCACATCATGACTTGGATGATATTTCCCCAAACTGAAATGAGAAAGTGACAGTTCAAGGGAGGTATCAATGAACCAGAGGCAGGCATATTAATAAAACCAAAAACGAGAAAAGTTCTCTCACCACTGTTGAGGATTTTATTTTTAATCACTGCAGGCAGTAGGGACTCATGTACTTTGATGAAGTACTGCTTGAGAATCCACCAGGAATTAAGGAAGAACCTTTTTTTTTAATTTCTCCTTCTTACCCAAAAGGGATGTCCCAAGGCAGGGCCGTGTCCACGGCAGAATCTGTAAGGTGGTTGTAGGGCCCTGGCCCTGGGAATGAAAGCAACAGTGAGGAGGTCACAGGAGGCTAAAAGAGGTCATCAGGCTCTGAGTCAAATGAGCAGTTAAAACTCAGAATCACTGATTTACCGAGCCCACACACCAAGAAGGACAGATGCCTGAAGCCAAAACAGAAGGCTAAGCCAGAAAACAATCAACCCCTCGTTTCTAAGGCATACGGACACAGAACTCTTACTGTGGTCAACAGCACTGAATATCAGAGGGATCCATCTGAACAGAGTGGACCCACACCTGCCAAAATCACGAAGGACCAACCAACATGGGAAAGGGACAGTTACAAGGGAGATAACAACTATGCATAGCTCTAGGTTTCCTAAGCTCTGTGTCCATATTGCATGAGTTATTATATGGGGTGAAAAAGGTGAATCCAGCATGAATTCTGACCTCAAAAAGTTTACAACCCAGCAGGGAAATCAAAACGAGTTCAAAAATTATTACATTTTTTTCAAGTGATAAATGCATCAAAAACAGAAAAGTGTTTGGGGAGTTGGAAGGGACAATGATAACAGCAGATGGAATCTAGAAATTGGTTTCAAAATATGGGTAGGAGTTGGACTCAAAGGGAATGGAGGACCAAAAAACCCATTGCCATCAAGTCAATTCCAATTCACAGTGACCCTATAGGACAGAGTAGAACTGCCGCATAGGGTTTCCAAGGAATGACTGGTAAATTCAAACTGTCAACCTTTTAGTTAGCAGCTGAGCTCTAACCAGGAGGGGAACAGCAGCAGAAGCATGCGGTGCTCAGCAGGACCAGGATGCAATGTCTGTTTATACAAAACTTAGGGTATGAAAGAGGATTTGTTGGGGTCTTAGGGGTGGATTTGTTTTTCGTTTGAAAACAAATCAGCAGTATGCAAGGGGAGATTATGTGAGACAGATGCTGGGCTTTCCAGTTCCAATCTGCCACTACGGCATACCTGATCATACTCCATCCCATTCATCCTCATGGGCACCAGACCTAAATCCAGTCACCAGTCGATGCCCATTTCCACCTGGATCCCCCATCAGCTGCTGTGAAGTTGACTCTGATTCATGGTGATAACGTGTGTCAGAGTAGAACTGTGTTGCATAGAGTTTTCAATGGCTGATCTTTCAGAAGTAGATTGCCAGGCCTTTCCTCCAAGGCACATCTCAATGAAATCAAACTTCCAACCTTCAGGTTAGTAGCTGAGCTTGTTAACCGTTTATACCACGCAGGGACTCTAAATGCCCCACAGGCACCACAAATTCAACACTGCTAAAACTGACTCATCTTTCCCCCACATCCACTCCTCCTCCCTCACCTCTTCTTCATGGATGCCCAAGCCAGAAACCCCAAGTAAGACCTTGGTCTCTGCTTCTCCACTGACCATGCCATGCCTGTCCTCTCTCTACAGGTATTGACTGAATTATGGTGATTTTACTTCCTTAGCATCTCTCGAAACTGTCTCCCACTCCTGGTAGTCACTGCCCCACCTTGTTCAAGGGCTCCTCATTTCTGGCCTGAATTACTGAAACTGTCTCTCAGCAGGTCTCCACATTCTCATTTCTCACTCTGCTGCCAGAATGGTCTCCTAAAAGGCATGTCTGATAATTTCACAACTCTGATCTAAAATCCTCCTACAGCTCCCCATGGCTTGGATTTAATAAATGTTTACTGAACGAATGAGCTCTCTGAATATCTGCTGTTCTCTGCCTGGCGCAGTGCAGGTCAGGCTTACACAGAAATGTATTTCTGAGAAGAGGTGAAGATAAACAATGTGGTTTCTTCTGAATTCCACAGCCCCCTCCCAAACACTAATCACCCTGGAGAAGTTTAGGAGGTGCAGCAATATGGGGAATAAGGTTGGAAAGTAGGCTGGGATCAACTCATGGGGGCTAGGAGGCTAGAGGCTAAGAAGCTTATTCTTGATTCTTAGGCAACGGGTGCCACTAAAGGTTTTCTGAAGATGAATGTAACTGGAACAATACTCTAGGAAGGCAACGGGAAGCATGAGGAGAATGATTTTGAGAAGGGATAATGGGGAGGTGGATAAATAGCTAAAATATTCTTTCACTGACACAGGTGAGATATGACGCCCAGAATTGGGAGAGCGCAAATGACGGACGGATGAATGACAGAGATTTTTAAACTTAGTTTACCAGGAAAAAGAAAAAAATGCCTAAAATCAACAGCTATTTATTGTGTGAGTCCCCTGAATCTGGAGATGGAGCCCTAATGACAAACATTCCTACATCTTTTACACAACGGCTGTTGAAGGTAGCCTTGTGGAGGTGAAAGGCAAAACTAGTGACGCCACCCTATTCCTCACCCAGTTAAGTCTTTCCTGATTTTAAACAACTGACACAAGTTTCAAAAAACAAACAAAAAAAAAAACCCGTTGCCATCAAGTCAATTCTGACTCATAGCAACCCTATAGGACAGAGTAGAACTGTCCCATAACAGCCTCCAAGGAGTGCCTGGTGGATTCAAACTGTCGACTTTTTGGTTAGCAGCCGTAGCTCTTAACCACTACACCACTACGGTTTCCACAAGGTGTAGTTTAGTGAAAATAGCACTATCCTCCTTACATTATTAACATTATTACTGCAGTCATTATTAACAACTATAATGTCCTGGACATTCCCCATGGCCTGTTCAAGGTGCCTGGTGCTTTACATGATCATCTCACTCAATCTTCAAAAAGTTTGAACTTACTTTGAAAGCAATGACGTAAATGTTACGATTACCCACTATGGCGGATTAAAGATTGTCACACATTCTTCGACACTTCTACCATCAGAAAATAGGGTCTATGCCTGCTTTCCTAGAACCTGAGTGGGCTTTGTGACTGATTTGACCAAAAGAACGCTACAGAAGCAACACCTTGCTAGTTTCTAGGCCAAGGCCTTGAGAAACTGGCAGCTTCTACTTCCTGTCTCTTGGAACACTTTCTCTGGGAGCTCTGGGCCACCACGTAGGAAGTCTGTCATGATGGAGGGCATGTGTAGGTGCTCAGCAACAGTCCCAATTGAGCCCAGCACTTCAGTCACACTCCCAGTGTGGTGTTAGACATATGGGTGACCATCCTGGGCTAGCTCATCTACCAGCTGAGGACCACAAAGGGACCTCAACTGATGCCACAAGGAGCAGAAGAATCATTCAGCTAAGCCCTGCATGAATTCCTAACTCACAAAAGTCACAAGATAAAATAAACAGCTGTTGCTTTAAGCTTCATAATTTGGGGGTAATTTGTTATGCACAATAAATAAATTGGAACATTCCCCTTTGTAACTGAGCCACCTGTGGCTCCAGAAGGTTGACTGACTTATCGGTAGTCTCCTGGCTGGTAAACTGTGCAGCCTGGATTGAAACCTCAGTTTGCCTGACCCAGATGCACACTTAATAATGCTTATTAAGTAACCGCTGGAAAAAAAAAAAAAAAGCCAAACAGGAGTCGTGTAATAACTAACTAAATTCTCCATGCTCTTTGGATTGTGTGTGAGCTGCCAAAATGTCTTACCTTTCCTCACACGATTTACTTGTTAGGTATAGTTACTAGGTTGAATCATAGTAAAACTGCTTCCCCATACCCCTAAACACCTCTCCAAGCAGAGTCTCATGTGACTATTTTCATTAGGGAAACACTAACCTCCATCACGACCAAGAAGTAAAGATAAATCCAAATATAAAAGACAATCTGCCACCCCAAAGCCCCTATCTCATTGTGGTGGGCAAATACTTACTTAACTCCTGTCATCCTACAAGGAGTCCTTGGTGGTACAAATGGTTAACACGCTCAGCTGCTAACCAAAAGACTAGAAGTTTAAGTCTAACCAGAAGTGACTCAGAAGAAAGGCCTGGCGATCTACTTATGAAAAATCAGCCATTGAAAACCCTATGGAACACAGTTCTGCTACGACACACACGAGGTTGCCATGAGTTGGAAATCAACTCCACAGCAACTGGTTTTTGTCATCCTATAAGGAAAACAAGCAAAAGGAACATTTAATGGAATTACTACATGGGCTCTCTGCCTGAATCTAGATTTTGAAAACAGAGCTGTAAAACTCTCATGATTGGTTCCCAAGAACCTGAGACTTCCAGTAATATTCAAATGCTAAAACAACCCACGAAGACAATAAATACAGACGTGCTTATGAAACGTAACATTGTGAAACTTCAGCACATTGTGGTTTATGTTTCAATGAAGGAGGCACTGGAAGCAAGAGTGAATTTACATGGGCTTGTGATTTCCTCTGACAAGATACATGCACTCATTCCTTCAACCTAAGCAAAATTCCCAGGATGAAAACAGATTTGAAAGTCAGGTAGATGAGAAAGCCATCTGTTGATGGGGTAACGTACAAAATCATCAAAAGTGATTTTTTTTTAAATAGGACTCAAAATGACACAGGATAACATCCATAGACCTATTCTTGGTCACCTCAAAATAAGACTCAAAGTAATTAGCTTAAGATTGGTGTACTTCCAGAGTGCAGCAAATTAAAATCTAAAAAAAAAAAAAGGAAAATGTTTTCATTTGATAACAGATTACCCCAAATTAAAAAAGAAAATTTCAAACCACTAAATACTGAAACATTTGTACGACAATAAGGTCTTTAAAATTACTGTTTTACCTGAACAAAAACATGGAATTCAAAAGCAAATCTGTTTGCATTTCCAAGGAAGAGGTGTTCAAAAAGGCATGCCCTGTTCTGTTTCGGTTTTCCCTGCACTTTCATGATGGATCCAGGACTACGGAGCACTGTAAAATTCTTCCTTGGTTGGCTTTTATGCCCCATTTCAGCAGATACATTATCCTTAGAGGAGCCAAAGTATCTAAAGACCAGACAAATGCCAAAAAAATACACAGGCCCGTCAACTTAAAGGAAATGACTGATAGCCAACATGAAGTATTAATTTAAGAAAGCTGTAAAAAATTACAGCTAGTTACTCTGAAAATGAGCCAAAATAATGGCTGCATTTGACACAGCCTAAGCTGTATAAAGCATATCACCTTAGAGCTAGACAGACGTGGTTTTGAATCCCAGGACCAACGCTATGACAACAAACTTCTAAGAGCCTCTCTATCATCTGCAAAAGGAGAGAACGACTGGGCCCACCTCAGATGACTGAGCCTAAATTAAAGAGCATGGAAAGGCACCTAATGGTCCATAACAAGAACTTGGTGTTTTAATAATCTCTCATAGTAAGGCAGCAGAAGGCAGTGGTTAATTTAAGAACATGGGCTGCAGAGCCCAGTAGTCTGAGTTCTAATGCTATCTCCACCATTTTGACCTTGGGTAAGTTAATCAACCTCTCTGTGCTTCCTTCTTCTGTGGGAAGGTAATAAAAGTACCCTAGTACTCACCTCATGGAGCCCTGGTGGCACAGTGGTTAAAGTGATTGATTGCTAACTAAAGGGTTGGCAGTTCAAAACCACCAGCCGCTCCACAGGAGAAAGATGTAGCAGTCTGCTTCTGTAGACATTTACAGCCTTGGAAATCCTATGAGGTCGCTATGAGTCGGAATCGACTTGACAGCAGTGGATGGGAGTACTCATCTCACAGGGCAGCTGTGAAGGTGAAAGGCTCAACTGTGTGTGAAGTATATATAATGAAATGTATTTAAGTGTTTGTGGTGAATAATGGCATGCTCACTAAGTATCAGACACTCTATCAATGGTTTCTCTATATCAGGGGTCAGTAAATTTTTTCTATAAAGGGCCACATAATAAATACTTTAGCCTTTGTGGGCCACAAATGTTTCTGTCACAAAGTCGTCTTTGTTTTTATTTTCTTATGGGTCATAAAAAAACAAGATACAGACTGGTTTTAGCCCACGGGCTGTATCAGATCACTCCAGCCTCTATGTTATCACGGTTATTGGTTAGGTGATTGTCAAAATGTGAAAGGTCTAAGATTTCACCCTTGGTATAACCTAACCAGTTAGCTGCCACCATTTTGTGGAAATCGGCAGAAGACATAGGACTCTAGGGTCAAGTACAAAATACTTTATTACTCACCAAGTAACAAAAAGCAGAAGTTTCATTTTTGCATTGGTTCCCCTTGACCATTTCCCAGTCCCACATGAGGAAAAGCCCAGGTGGATTCTATGCAGAGTAGGTTTGAGTCACAGCTCAGTAACCCCGAGCTTAGGAATCCCAACTCTTTTACCAGGCAAATCTGCTTAACCTTTGTCCCAGCGACACAATCTTTATTGGACAGTAAACAAACCTGTCTTCTCTTCCTGAGGAAGATACTATCTCTATCTCCTAAGGCTGTTTGCCACACAAAACTCCTTGAAAAGTTAGTCTGGAACAACATCTGCCAATATTTCTGTTACGAGGACATGCTAAACCACTAGAGACCCCTGGAGAATTGTCTCCCAAAAGTGATAACTAGTTACCATCAGGTCAACTCCGATTCACGGGAACACCATGTGTTTCAGAGTAGCTCCACAGCATTTTCAATACCTGACTTTTCAGAAGTAGATCACCAGGCCTTTCTTCCAAGGCACCTCTGGTGGACTCCAACCTCCAACCTTTCGGTTAGCAGCCTAGCACGCTTGCACCACCCAGGAATTCTCCACAACAGTGACAGGTAGAGGGAAATTCTAAAGCTAATAATACCTTAATCTGAGGATTCTTTCTATGAAATAATCAAGCAGATTTACGTAAAAAGTACCCATCAAAAAGCAAGCTGCCAATTTTGAGGCTTAAAATCTGATGCCACTAGATTAAGTTATATCTGTGACATCATACATATCATTTCTGCTTAAAAGGTGCCTTTAGTTAAAAACAGTAACCAATTTGTAAATGTGAATTAAATGCATACTCTACAAAAAATATCTGGCGAAAGGGGGAAAAATTCTTATGTGTAGATATAAATGTTTCCTGACAGATATAAATGAAAACTAATACTGTGACATTTTTCAAATTAGCCATTGAAAAACATTGTGTGTGTGCATGTGTGTGTTTAAACAGCCTAAGCATTTTTCAGTTATACTGGACTAGGAAAGTATTTATGAAAAGGATAATAAATAATTAATTTTACTGGCTACAAGCTGCAACTCATTTCTGCTTCAACAATATACACTGAAATGCTCTTTAAATTATAGGAGCAAATTGATTCAAAAGGCTTCCATTAGTGAGCTGGCAAGCAGGTTTGAAACTGGCTAATAAATTTTAGATAAAGATATAGCCTTTGATGAAGATGGCAATGCCAGAGTGCTGATCTCTGAATCACCAGTTTGTTAAATCAGTGGCTAAATTCTAGATTTCTCCCCATCTCATAATTCACTGTGTTAAACAATATGTCACAGGGCAGCATGCACAGAGGCAAACCAGGGCGCCTGCCATGTGAGCCACAAGGGTGACCGTGTGGCAGCGGGGTACTGGGCTGGGAATGACATACGATCCCAGTTTACTTTAGAGTGCCTTTCCGTGTCTCCACTCCATCAGGTTTTACAGTACATTAATCAAGGATAATTAGGCCCACCTGTGACATAAAAAAATCCCCACCCATGATACGCCAGGCAGCAGAATGTCAGGAATAAGATATCTTTTAAAAACAATTTTTAATCAAAATCAAGAAACTATACATGCAATTCTTACATCAACTTGGGTTCCTGCCCATTAGCAGACTGCAACCTACTAGCGGGTTATGCATTATGATACAGCTGTTAAAAAGGAGAAGCTGCATTTACTGACCTGGAAGAATAGACATTGTCCACTACTGAGGGATGGTGGAGCATGCCTCCACTTATTTTAGGAAAAGTAAACAGTATCTTGTGTGTGTGTGTGTGTGTGTGTGTGTGTGTGTGTGTGTGTGTATTAACATAAAGGTGTGCAACATGATGAACGTAATTAATGCATTTAAATTATGCATTTAAAAAATGCTGAGATGGCAAATTTTTTGTTTTTTATATATATGTGTATATATACACACACATACAAACATATATACACATACCACAAAAACAAATTAAATTAAAAAAAAGAAAGATGTGCAAGAATACAAAAACAAGTAACTGATTACTTCAGGGGAGGTTGGGTTGGAGGGAGGAGTAAAACGGGGGAATTTTTAACTCCTTTATACGGCTCTGTAATTTTTTAAATTGCTCAAATAAGCATGCATTTCTTTGTAATCGAAAAAAATCTATTAAACAAACAAACAACACGGAGGCCTGTGTGGCTTACATAAAATCTTAAAATGGGCAAGCTGCTATTCATTTAATTTCAGTGTGATCAGTTTGGGGAAGCCTGTCAAGGATTGGTCTACCTTTTCATCAAACTACCCTTGCTGCCCATTTCCCCAGTCCTAGAAAATGAAGGGCTAAGACTGAGCAGCTTTGGAATCAGTCAGACCTGGATGGAAATTCTGCCTCCACCCCCTTGCTCCCTGTGCTGCTTTGGGCCATATTCTTGGTGTCTTCCAAGCCTCGCTGGCCTTGCGTACAGATGATGAGGGATGATAACTTATTTAGTTCTGTAAGACTATTGCAAAGATAACAGTGAGCATACGTGTAAAGGAGCCTATGACATCCTCACCAAATGTTAGCTTCTTCCCCTTTTGCCCATCAGGATCTCAGAATGGTACCTCTCAGCAGAATTAGGCATGCTTGGCCATAAAGGTAACACATTACAGGGAAGTGACTACAAAGGAATGCAAATTTACACCTTCTCAAATTTGTACCAATGGTGGGGGAAAAGGAAGGTTGTTTTTTGGTTTTTTTTTTTTGGTAAAGGAATATCAAATGTTCCTTTACTTCATCTTATAATTTAACTTTTCAAATGGAGTCTTTGTGTGGTATTTCCAGCCCCACTCTGCTCTCAATGAGAACGGTGAATTACAGATGAAATCCAAGGCAGACACCATTTCTCACTTAACATGGACTTGCAGCAGACCAGGTGAGTGAGACGAAGGCAGGGCAGGTAACTGAAAGAAAACCACATCAGCCATGTCCACTGCTCATCTTTTTTTTTTTTAATGCTTTAAGTGAAAGTTCACAATTCAAGTTAGTTTCTCATACAAAAATTTATACACACATGGTTATGAGACTCTAGTTGCCCTCCTTATACTGTGACAGCGCACTCCTCCTTTCTATCCCAGATTTCCCATGTCCATTCAACCAGCTCCTGACCCTCTCTGCCTTCTCATCTCACCTCTGGACAGGAGCTGCCCATTTAGTCTTCTGTATCTACTTGAGCTAAGAATCAAGCTCTTCACAAGTATCATTTTATGTCTTATACTCCACTCTAACCTTTGTCTGAAAAGTTGGCTTCGGGAATGGTTTTAGTTTTGGGCTACCTAGAGAGTCTGGGAGCTACGTCTTTCAGGGTCCCTCCAGTCTCAGTCAGATCACTAAGTCTGGTCTTTTTACTAGAATTTGAGTTTTGCATCCAACTTTTCTCCTGCCCCATCAGGGACTCTCTGTTGTGTTCCCTGTCAGGGTGGTTATTGGTGTTAGTCAGGCACCATCTAGTTCATCTGGTCTCAGGCTGATGGGGTCTCTGGTTTACGTGGTCCTTTTGTCCCTTGGGCTAATATTTTCCTTGTGTCTTTCGTGTTCTTCATTCTACTTTACTCCAGGTGGGTTGGGTCCAACTGATGCATCTTAGATGGCTGCTCGCTAGCTTTTAAGACTCCAGACAGCACTCACCACAGTAGGATGCAGAACATTCTCTTAATAAGCTTTGTTATGCCAACTGACCTAGATGTCCCCTGAAAGCATGGTCCCCAGACCCCCGAACCTGCTACTCTGTCCCTCAAAGTGTCTGGTTGTATTCAGGAAACTTCTTAGCTTTTGGTTTAGTCCAGTTGTGCTGTCTTCCCCTGTAGTGTGTGTTGTCCTTCCCTCTACCTAAGATAATTCTTGTCTACTATATAGTTAGTGAATACCCCTCTCCCTTCCTCCTCACCCTTGTAACCATCAAAGAACATTTTCTTCCGTGTTTAAATGTTTTCTTCAGTTCTTATAATAGTGGTCTTATACTATATTTGTCCTTTTGCAACTGACTAATTTCACTCATCATAATTCCTTCCAGATTTCATGGATTCATCGTTGTTCTTTATTCTTGCGAAGTATTCCATTGGTGAATATACTGTAATTTGTCCATTCGTCTGTTGATGGGCAACTAGGTTATTTCCATCTTTGTGCTATCGTGAACCGTGCTGCAATGAACATGTGTGTGCATACATCTATTTGTGTGATGGCTCTTTAATTCTCTAGGATATATTCCAAGCAGTTGGATTGCTGGATCGTATGGTACTTCTATTTCTAGTTTTTTAAGGAAGCATCAAATCGATTTCTGAAGTGGTTGTACTATTTAACATTCCCACCAACAGTGTATAAGTGTTCCAGTCTCTCCACAACCTCTCCAACATTTACTGTTTTGTGTTTTGGGGATTAATGCTAGCCTTGTTGAGGTGAGATGGTATCTCATCGTAGTTTTGATTTGCATTTCTCTAACGGCTAATGATCCTGAGCATTTCCTCATATATCTGGCATCTGCCTAAATATCTTCTTTAGCGAAGTGCCTGTTCATATCCTTTATCCATTTTTTAATCGGGTTATTTGTGTTTTTGTTGTAGAGGACTTGCAGTATCTTGTAGATTTTAGAGGTTAGACCCTGATCAGATTTGTCATAGCCAAAAATTTTCTCCCAGTCTGTCTGTTGTCTTTTTCTCTTTTGGTGAAGTCTTTTGATGAGCGTTTAAGTGTTTGATTTTTAGGAGCTCCCAATTATCTAGTCTCTCTTCTTGTACTTGTGCATTGTTACTTATGATTTGTCCTGTGTTTATGCCATGTATTAGGGCTCCTAGCGTTGTCCCTATTTTTTCTTCCATGAGCTTCATCATTTTCGATTTTATATTTAGGTCTCTGGTCCATTTTGAGTTAGTTTTCGTGCAGGGTGTGAGGTATGGGTCTTGTTTCACTTTTTTGCAGATGGATACCCAGTTATGCCAGCATCATTTGTTAAAGAGACGGTCTTTTCCTCAATTAACGGACTTTGGGCCTTTGTCAAATATCAGCTCCTCATAGGTGGATGAATTTAAGTCTGGACTCTCAGTTCTATTCCATTGGTCTATGTATCTGTTGTTGTACCAGTACCAGGCTGTTTTGACTACCGTGGCAGGATAATAGGTTATAAATCAGATAGTGTGAGGCGTCCTACTTTGTTCTTCTTCAGTAATGTTTTAATTATTCAGGGTCTCTTCCCTTTCCATATGAAGCTGGTGATTTAATTCTCTATCTCATTAAAAAAATGCTGTTGGAATTTGCATCGGGATTGCATTGTATCTGTAGATCTCTTTGGGTAGAAATGACATTTTCACAATGTTGAGTCTTCCTATCCATGAGCAAGGTATGTTTTTCCACTCATGTATGTCTCTTTTGGTTTCTTACAGTAGTGTCTTGTAGTTTTCTTTGTACAGGTCTTTTACGTCTCTGGTTACATTTATTCCTAAGTGTTTTATCTTCCTGGAGCTTTTGAAAATGGTATTGATTTGGTGATTTCCTCTTCAAAGTTCTCTTTGTTGGTGTAGAGGAATCCAACTGATTTTTACATGTTTATCTCATATCCTGACACTTTGCTGAAATCTTCTGTTAGTTCCAGTAGTTTTCTTATGGAGTCTTTGGGGATTTCTGTGTATAAGATCATATCATCTGCAAATAGAGATACTTCTACTTCCCCCTTACCAATTTGGATGTCCTTTCTTTTTCTAGCCTCAATGCTCTGGCAATGTTGAATAAGAGTGGTGATAATGGGCATCCTTGTCTGATTCCCATTCTCAAAAGGAATGCTTTCAGACCCTCTACATTTAGGATGATGCTGGCTGCTAGCTTTGTATAAATACCCTTAATTATGTTGAGGAATTTCCCTTCCATTCCTGTTTGCTGAGAGTTTTTATCATGAATGGGTGCTGGACTTTGTCAAATGCCCTTTCTGCATCCATTGATAAGATCATGTGGTTCCTGTCTTTCGTTTTATTTACGTGATGGATTACATTGATAGTTTTTCTAATGTTGAACCATCCTGCATACCTGATATGAATCCCACTTGGTCATGGTGAATTATTTTTTTGATATGTTGTTTAATTCCATTGGCTAGAATTTTATTGAGGATTTTTGCATCAATGTTTATGAGGAATATTTGTCTGTCATTTTCTTTTTCTGTGATGTTTTTTGGTTTTGGTATCAGGGTTATGCTGGCTTCATATAATGAGTCTGGGAGTATTGTATCCTTTTTCATACTCTGAAATACTTTTAGTAGTAGTGGTGTTAACTCTTCTCTGAAAGTTTGGTTGAATTCTCCAGAGAAATTGTCAGGGCCAGGGCTTTTTTTTTGTTGGGAATTTTTTAATTACCTTTTCAATCTCTTCTTTTGTTGGTTTATTCAGTTGTTCTACCTCTGTTGGAGTTAGTTTAGGTAGGTAGTGAGTTTCTAGAAATTTGTCCATTTCCTCTAGGTTTTCAAATTTGTTACAGTATACTTTTTCATAGTATTCTTTTATGATTCTTTTAATTTCAGTTGGGTCTGTTGTGATATCGCCCATCTCATTTCTTATTTCGACTATTTGCTTCCTCTCCTGTTTTTCTTTTGTCAGTTTGGCCAGTGGTTTGTCGATTTTGTTGATCTTTTCAAAGAACCAGGTTTTAGTCTTGTTAACTTTTTCAACTGTCTTTCTATTCTCTGTTTCATTTAATTCTGCTCTAATTTTTATTATTTGCTTTCTTCTGGTGCCTGAGGGCTTCTTTTGAGGCTCTCTATTTCTTCAAGTTGTAGGGTTAATGTTTCGATTTTTTGCTATTTCTTCTTTTTAGATGTGCGCATTTATTGGTATAAATTAACCTCGGAGCACTGCTTTTGCTGTGTCCCAAAGGTTCTGGCAGGATGTATTTTCATTCTCATTTGATTCTGTGAATTTCTTTATTCTGTCCTTAATTTCTTCTGTAACCGATAAGTTTTTGAGCAAGGCGTTGTTCAGTTTCCATGTGTTTGATTTTTTTTCCTTGCTTTTTCTGTTATTAATTTCTACTTTTATGGCTTTATGGTCAGAAAAGATGTTTTGTAATATTTTGATGCTTTGGTTTCTGTTAAGGCTTGCTTTATGGCCTAATATGTGGTCTATTCTGGAGAACATTCCATGTGCGTTGGAAAAGAAAGTATACTTGTCTGCTGTTGGGTAGAGTGTTCTGTATATGTCTATGAGATCAAGTTGGTTGACTGTGGCATTTAGATCTTCTACGTCTTTACTGAGTTTCTTTCTGGATGTTCTGTCCTTCTCTGAAAGTGGTGTGCTGAAGTCTCCTACTACTATTGTGAAATTGTCTATTTCTCTTTTCAGTGCTGTTAAAATTTGTTTTATGTATTCTGGAGCCCTGTTGTTGGGTGTGTAAATATTTATTATGGTTATGTCCTCCTGGTGTATTGATGCTTTAATCATTACATAGTGCCCTTCCTTATCGTTTGTGGTGGATTTTACTTTAAAGTCTATTTTGTCAGAGATTAATATTGCCACTCCTGCTCTTCTTTGAGTGTTGGTTTGCTTGGTATATTTTTTTTCCATCCTTTGAGTTTTAGTTTGTTTGTGTCTTTTAAGTCTAAGGTGTATCTCTTATAGGCAGCATATAGATGGATTGTGCTTTTTTATCCATTCTGCCACTCTCTGTCTCTTTATTGGTGCATTTAGTCCATTTACATTCAGCGTAATCATTGATAGGTATGTGTTTAGTGCCGTCATTTTGATGTCTTTTTTGTTGTTATTGACAGTTTCTTTGTTCCACTTAATTTTCTGTTCTGAGTCGTTTTTCTTTATGTATTTTCTTTTCATCTTTTTGATTGTTGTTGATTTTGTATTTGCTGAGTCTTCATGTTTTTCTTGTTTTTTATTTTGATGTACAGGATTGTTAGTTTCCTTTGAGGTTACCTTAATATTTACCCCTATTTTTCTAAGTTTAAACCAATCATTTCTTTATATCACCTTGACTTCCTCTCCACATGAAAGATCTATGACTACATTTTTTAGTGTCTCTTTTTTGTTTTAATGTTGTCATCTTTTACATATTGATGTCTCTGTTTCCCTATTTTCAGTGTTTCAGCTTTGATTTATTTTTGTGACTTCCCTATCTGGGTTGATATCTGGCTGCTCTGTTCTGTGTACTAGTCTTGGGTTGTTATCTGATGTTACTGATTTTCTAAGCAGAGGACTCCCTTTAGTATTTCTTGTCATTTTGGTTTGGTTTTTGCAAATTCCCTAAACTTCTGTTTATCTCAAAATGCCCTAATTTCGCCATCGGATTTGAGAGACAGTTTTGCTGGGTATATAATTTTTGGCTGACAATTTTTTTCCTTCAAGGCTTTATATATGTCATTCCATTGCCTTCTTGCCTGCATGGTTTCTGCTGAGTAGTCGGAGCTTATTCTTATTGATTCTCCTTGGTAGATGACTTTTCCTTTTTCCCTAGCCACTCTTAAAATTCTGTTTATCTTTGGTTTTGGCAAGTTTGATTTTAATATGTCTTGATGCCTTTCTTTTGGGATCTATCTTGTGTGGGGTTTGATGAGAATCTTGGATAGATATCTTCTCATCTTCCTTGATATCAGGGATGTTTTCTGCCAACAAATCTTCAACAATTCTCTCTGTATTTTCTGTTATCCCCCCTTGTTCTGGTACTCCATTCACACATAGGTTATTCCTCTTGATAGAGTCCCACATAATTCTTAGTGTTTATTCATTTTTTTTAATTCTTTTTTCTAATTTTTCCTCAAATAAGTTGGTGTCAAGTGCTTTATCTTTAATCTCACTAATTCTGACTTCCATTGACTCAATTGGCTCCTATGACTTTCTACTGAGTTGTCTAATTCTGAAATTTTATTGTTAATCTTCTGGATTTCTGTTTGCTGTCTCTCTATGGATTCTTGTAGCTTGTTAAATTTGTCATTATGCTCTTCTATAATCTTCTGAAGTTCTTCTATTGCTTTGCCTGTGTGTTCCTTAGCGTGGTCTGCGTTTTGCCTCATCTCCTTCCTGGTCTCTTGAAGAGCTCTGTATATTAATCTTTTGTATTCTACCTCTGGTAATTCCAAGAAGTTCCTCTTCCTCCAGAAGATTTCTTAATTCTTTGTTTTGTGAGCTTGCTGAAGCCATCATGGTTCTGCCTCTTTATATGATTTGATGATATTGACTGTTGTCTCCAGGCCATCAATAAGATATTGTATTTATTTATTTTATGTTTGCTTACTGTGTCCTAGCTTCTTGTTTTGTTTTGATATGCCCAAATAGGCTGCTCGTCTGAGCTAGTTTGATTACTGGTGCCTTTGAAGCTCTAACGACCTGTCACCAGGTGGTTAGATCTGTTCCTAGGTATGTGAGCCCAGGAGCCTCTTTACTTTTCCTGTATGGATTCAGCTCAGCTATGCTGGTAGGCAGTCACCAAGTGTGGGGTGCAGGCTCTCACCTACAGTCCTAGATGGCTAGAGGTGACTGGAGTAGGCACAGGTGTCTGGCTGCAGTAAGGGGTCATGCACTGTCTTATCTAGTTATCTAGTGCTGCTATAACAGAAATACCACATGTGGATGGCTTTTAACAAAGAGAAATTTATTCTCTCACAGTCTATTAGGCTACAAGTCCAAATTCAAGGCATCAGCTCCAGGGGAAGGCTTTCTCTCTCTGTTGGCTCTGGAGAAAGGTCCTTGTGATGTATCAGTCTTCCCTTGGTCTGTAAGCATCTCAGCACAGGAACCTCAGGTCCAAAGGATGTGCTCTGCTCCTGGCACTGTTTTCTTGGTGGTATGAGGATCCCCTCTCTGCTCATTTCCCTTTCCTTTTTATCTCTTGAGAGAGAAAAGATGGTGCAGGCTACACTCCAGAGAAACTCCCTTTACATAGCATCAGGAATGTGACCTGGGTAAGGGTGTTACAATCCCACCATAATCCTCTTTAACATAAAATTACAATCACAAAACAGAGGACAACCATACAATACTGGGAATCATGGCCCAGCCAAATTGATACGCACATTTTTGGGGGGACATAATTCAATCCATGACGTGCTGAGCAAGGCAAGGGGCAAACAGCTGCCCCTGAGTATCTGGGAGGAAAGTGTGTCACTGTTCCCTAGAGTGTGTAGGTGGATAGGTTTTTCTGCTGGACTATGGACACCCAGTGCCTTTGATGTTCAGGGCTCCTTGATTGTGATATATAGTTAATTCACTTGTTTTCTTGGGTCTTTTTTGTAAGAGGGACCACAGGAAGCATCTGATTACTCTGCCATCTTGGCCCCACCTCCTTCCACTGCTCATCTTCTCAGACTTAGTCTACAGTTCTGGGTTTAGCTATCAATAACTGTAGGAGCCTGGGTAGTGCAAGCAGTTTATGATAGGCTACTAACCTAAAGGTTGGCGGTCGAGCTCACCCAGTGGTGCCATGGAAGAAAGCCCTGGTGATCTGCTTCTGTAAAGATTACAGCCAAGAAAACCCTATGGAGGAGTTCTACTCTGTCACATCTGGGGTCACCATGAGTTGGGGACCAACCTGACAGTAGTGAATAATGACAATCCAATGACTATGCATTGCATAGGTGCTCATTATTGAGAAAGCCCCTCTCTAACACTGACCCCTACAGGAGGACAGGACAGAGATAATGCATCCCAATCGAATCACCCTCATTTAGGAATATTCATGAAAGTTACTGACACTTAATACTCACTTCCAAATTTTAATGGGCTACAAAATAAAATATCCAAATTGTGCAAATGAAGAAAATGAAAAGTTATTCATTTGTAATTAAGTTCTTAATTATATAACAACAAAACAAGCAATTAATTTCTGAGCGGCTACGTTAAGCACTCCACACTAAATGAGGCAGAAAGAACAACTAAAAAGTATTTTCTGCCCTTTTTAGATAAACATAGATATAAAATTACGAGAGCAATAAAAATAAAAAGACCTTGTATTTATCGAGCACTTATTTTGTACCAGGTAACATTCTAAGTGCTGTGTCTAGCTACATTAACTCAGTTAACCCTCACATAACGCGAGGCAGTAGGTACTCATTATTACTCATTACTACCTCCAACTGACTGATGAAGAATTTGAAGTAAGAAAAATCAAGGAACTCACCTAAGTTCCTACAGCTGGTGAGTGTAGAGCCAAGACTGGAGGCTGCAGTCTAGTTCCAGACCCCTCTACTTGTCTCTATGCTAACCTGCCTTCAGAGAATAGGAACTCAAGAGGGGAAGAACACAGGCAGCTGTGGAAGGCAAGCCATCGGCAAGTTCCTTAACTACTCTGAACCTCAGTTTCTTCATCTCTAAAATGGGACCGACAACATCCACCTTATCATTTTGTTTTGAGAATTAAATGAAAGTATATGCAAGCTGTTAAAACACTCTGTTGCTAACCAAAAGGTTGGAGGTTAAAGGACACCCAGAGGCACCTGAGAAGAAATGTCTGGCAATCTACTTAAAAAAAAATCAGTAATGGAAAACCCTATGCAGCACAGTTCTACTCTGACACACACGGTGTCACCATCTGATACAACAGCAACTGGTTTACATATATATTGGTTCTAGTGGGTGGCACAACGGTTAAGCACTCGACTACTAAGCAAAAGGTTGGAGGTGCCTTGGAAGACAGGCCTGGTGATCTGCTTCTGACAAGTCGCAGCCCTGAAAACTCCCTGGAACACAATTCTACTCTGCGCACATGGGGTCGCCATGAGTTGGAATCGACTCAATGGCAACAGGAAAAAATACTCCTATGTGATCCTGGATGTATGAATAAAAGAAATGATGACAAGAAGGGAAGAGAAAGCTTCACGTGGTATAAAAGGAGCAATACTACCAACGGGACGCATGCTCTCAGTTGAGAGCATCATTGCATATATTCCAAAGCCCAGTTAGTCTCAATCTCTAAAGACTCCCAGGAGCCCCTCCTCCTATCCTAAAAAGGATGAGGATAATTTTGGAAGAAACAGAAAAAGCCATCTCCTGAGCATGGCTCGAAAGACGTATTTCCTCCACACGGACGAGAATAAAAATTCTTATTTCATCCTCACAGCACTGATGTGGTGGCCCAAAATAGCCTTTCCATCCAGTCACCAGGAGAAAAGCTGCCTTGTGGGATAAACCCACCTTCTCCCAAGTGGGTCCCTTGGGCTCTCTGTGGTAATGAGCAAATTAATGCCAAATGTCACTTCATAATGATCAAGACCCAAGAAGTGATCTCCATTACAGGCTTACAGCATCCACAGAAACACTTATGGAAAATGGCCAGAAACAAACCATCCCAAGGAAAATGCATATTTCACAAGCCCACAGCAAAAAAGGCATCCCAGCCAGACATATATTTCTCTACTGCATTAAGGAAAAGCTGTGAGGTGGCAAGCACTGGATTTTTAAACGATGATATACAGCAAGGCTGTTTCTAAACTGGCAGGCCTGAAGTACACCCTGGCAAGTCCTTCCAAGGGAGAAGCTTCTAGAGACTGCGAGTTGGCCTGATTGGAGATGCACTGGCAGGCAGAAACGATATTCTTTCTACTTACTCCAGGGGCAGACAAATCTCAGGTGAGCTTTGGATCAGGCATTTTCATTAGTAAATATAAGGGTGAAATATGATCTACATTTGAGTGGAACAAAATGAACTAATGGTCCTTAATTTTTTCTCTCTCCCTGTTTAAAGCACCTATTACAAAGTTTCCATGAAGCTATAAAAAACTCTCCTTAAGCAATAAATCGGATGAAGCCAACAAAGATTCATTAGGAGGCGCTTACTTATTGCAGGGCTGTAGTGGACATCTGTTGTTTTACCTGTCCTGCATCCATTAGCCTTTCTTCTAATAACAGCATCCCAGTTCACCTTTGGGCAACCACCTCTTCCCCAATGCACTTCTGAGAAGCTAGATGCCATCTACTGAGTCAAGAGGTGAGCACATGACCCAGGCCAGACTAATCAGGAATGGCCACATGACTGGCTCAGTGATGGTCACGTGACTTGGGTTGGTCCGATCAGAATGAAGCCCTGGGCACTGCGGGGAACTGATGGGAAGAGACACTCACTCTTGTCCCAAGATTGCTGATAGGACAGGGTATATATGCCCTCAGCTGCTGGTTTGCTATGGCATGGGAAATGGTTATCCAAAGAAGAATGACACAAGGAAAACAGAGCCAAGAGATAGAGATCAGAAGAAATATCTGAGTCCTCGGGTACAGCTCAGCAAAATATTATTTTTTGTGGTCGTTGTTTGATGGCTTCTGAAAAGCCCTCAGAGGATGATGGAAATAGCTTCCCAGGTTACTAAAAGAATGGCGTTGACTCCCACATTTATGACTATCGGGGTGAAGGCACCTACAAACAATTTTTCTCTCAACCTGCCTTCTCCACACATCCCAGAATGGCCTGTTCTTGAAGGCCTAAGTCTTAGCAGTCTCAGAGCTATTAATCAGACCAGCTGTGGATCTCACACAGGGGATATCTACAGTTCTTAATATCGTCTCCCCTGATTCCCTGTCCCTTTGAGTTTTGGCCTCATCTGCTGGACTGAGCATCTTGGTAGCAGGGCTATCTCTTCTGTGGTAACCAGGGGCAGTCAACTGAATGACTGAATCTGTCCTGTTATCAACCTAGATTTCTCAGCACAAAGCCCATGGCTCACCACAAAGTTGGTCCTAAATAAAATTCACTGAATGAATGAAAAAAAGGGAGGTCAAACAGACTGAAAGCTCTGTAAGAGCAAAAAGAAAAAAGGTCTTCTATAGCCCTGAAAGAGCTTTGGTGGTACAGTAGTTAAGCACTTGGCTGCTAACCAAAAGGTCAGGAGTTCAAACTCACAAGCCACTCCATGGGAGAAAGATGTGGCAGTCTGCTTCCATAAAGATTACAGTCTTGGAAACTATGGGGCAGTTCTACTCTGTCCTATAGGGTTCCTATGAGTCAAATTTGGTTTATAACCCTGAACTCTCTAACAGTGCTTACCAGAATACTCTGTGCCTAATAGATGCTCAAAATATATTTGTTGAATGAAGAAAAATGCCCCACCACCAGGAAAAAGAAGTTCTACATTCACTCCTAAACATGTGGTACAACTGGTACTGTTCTTGATTTACTGGGTGGGGAAGGAGGGTGTATTCCTTATTTCTTGATTTCTTAAGGGCCAATTCAGATATGGGCTCTACTGAGTTTTCCACTCTCCATTACTGATCTAAAATATAACTTACACAGGCAAATTGTGAATGAAAATTATCAGGATTGGTAGAGAAAAACATGAAGAGTTGCAATCATGATTCTACAAGACCCTGCATATACCACTGTATAACTAAAAATATGCTTACATACGTGTTTTAGAAATTGTAGTATCACAATTGCAGCCTCAAGCTAAGATCTAGGAATCAGGGCTTCCATATCTCCTTTATGACCCAGTACGTAGTTGTACTAACAAATTTTTCTAGAGTTGGAGGCCCCAATCATTGCAACTACGTATGTAAAACATATAAAAATGTATGTATGTGATAAATGCAAAAACATACCATGCTCATGGATAGGCAGACTCAACATTGTGAAAATGACAATTCTACCCAAAGCAATTTACAAATACAACACAATCCCGATCCAAATAC
>NW_004443989.1:1482239-1496857 GCF_000243295.1 Trichechus manatus latirostris | reverse complement strand
TAACTGTTAAATGAGAAACTATTTTGTTCTGTAAGCCTTCATCTTAAGTGAGAATAACAGCAAAATTGGAAGAGCGTAGTCAATGTCACTGGACTGTGTATGTAGAAATTTTTGAAACGGTGTATATCTTTGGCTATGTGTATTTTCACCAAAAAAAAAAAAGGTTGAGAAGTTAGAGGGTTGACATGTTGTGGGGTTGTTAACCAATGTCATAATGTACTACTGTTTCATGAGAAACTATTTGTTCTGTAAGCCTTCACCTGAAGTACAATAAAAAAAAATATATATAAATTAAAAAATTAAAAAAAGATAAAAATGTATGTATGTGAAAGTATGTATTCAGGGATCACAGATGAAAAGCAATACTAGGGAAAAAAATCATTGCATAAGAGTGATGAAATTTGGGTGGTTTTCTTTTTATTCTTTTTCTTTCATATAATTATGATGACATCTTTTAAATATAAAGCCCTCCCTCTTCTACCTTGGCCATCAGTGGCTGCATGCTGGGGGATGAACCCAAGTCTCTTTATTAACAAGGCAGTAAGTAGAGGTATCAATTTTACCCCACCTAGACCTGAAAAGGGGAAGCTACAAATCCAGCTACTAAGATCAGAGTAGCACTTCAGCAAGTACGACAACAAGTCTAGAAGCATAGACATAAGAATGAGTTTACCAAGGGTCTGAGCCCTGGGACAAAGACTCCTAGAGCAGAGAAGGTAGCCAAGAGCTTCCTAAGTAAGCCATTGTCATACATAGATCTCAGGCGCTGGGCTCTCCACAGCCACTTCTGCTGCCTTGAGTATAGGAGAAGTTCAGAAGACCATGTACTCAGATAAAGCCACTGTCCAAAAGCAAGCCCAAGAGATTTCACAAGGACGAGATGATGCCTCTTCATTCAGTACTATAGAGATGTACTGGGACTGGGTGGTGGAGCTGGTGAAGAGTGGCCACCGCCTTCCTAGTGCCTTCTGACTTCTGAGGAACGGTTCAGAGCACAAACCTCACTTGAAATTCTGGGCAGTTGTCATAACTACTCTAATGCTCAACTTCCTCTCCTGGAAAACTAGATAACCCCACTCATCGCATAGGGATGCTAGAATGAAATAATGAAAATCTTTGTAAAGTACCTAAGACAGCATTAGCATCCCAAAACCAAACCAAACCCACTGTCATCAAGTGAATTCTGACTCCTAGCAACCTTATAAAACAGAGTAGAACTGTCCCATAGGGTTTCCAAGGCTGTAAATCTTTACGGAAGCAGACTGCCACATCTTTCTCCCTCGGAGTGGCTGGTGGGTTCAAACTGTCGACCTTCCAGTTAGCAGCTGAGTGCTTTAATCAATGAACCACCAAGGCTCCTCACCAGCACCCAGTACATATAAAATCATGGTAGCTACTAATACCCTTATCAGCAGCAGCATTAACAAGTCATCTTAGGGTCAAAGTTGACTTATGAACTCCTGTCTAAAGTTAAGGACCACACTGTTAACATATCATGAATTCCTAATGAAAAATAGCCATGTTTGCCCAGAAATGAAGAATTATTTGTCCATAATTCTCACATTACCCGGTAGCTCAAGGAATTTGTATTAAAGACTTCTGATCTTTCATGAAGTTTAGATACTGTACTTTTGATAAACAGATACCATCTTTGCAATATATCCTTGGGAGCTTTCTGCATTAAAAAAGAAAAAGAAGAAGTGAGTTATATAGTCTATCCTAAAGTCTCAACTGAATTTCATTTTTAATCATATCTCCTTATAAACATGTGGTACAATGTCATCAAAGCAAGACCTTGCATTGACCCCAAAGACTCCAATGTCAAGTATGAGGGATGCTACGAAAGCCTAGGCCTAAGTCTAATGGAGCCCACATGCTGTGGACATGAAAAAGTCAAAAACGGACTGCCCCAAGCCATTCCTCTAGATAGATGATTGCTTAATAGCAGGGCACAGAAAGTATAATGGCTCTGCCCAGTGGAGCTTCTAGAAAAGAGCAGTTTAAAATGTCCTTTCCATTGCGACAGCGCGGACAATGCTGATCACAGCATCCCATGCAAAGATCTCAGCAATCACGGGACTCACTCAGCACTGATATAAAGCAGGAGGCAAGCTTAATATAAACGTAAATATTATATATACATATATATATAATTATATATGTATTTAAGCTGGCTTGATAAATATAACACTGGACAAGTAGAGGCTGAGAATCATCAATAAATAACAATAAAGGAACAGAAACAAAGACACCGCCAATCCTAGCACAGGCACTGTACAACAAGAAAGTCATGGGGCCTTTGGAAAAGGCTCAGGAGAAGCCACAAGACAAGGAACCCCAGACTAGACCAGAACAAGAAGCTATGCTCTTGGTCACAATATGGTACTCATCTCGTTTCTCAGTGAGGAGAAGCTAAAAGAATTTATCAGACTCCACTACGTAATCATTTGTAGTAGTGGCATACATTTATAATTAAATGCACCTGGTTCTCATTCCAAAGGGGAGGTTCCAGGTAGTCCCTTTTGTTGTCTGCATAAGGTATAGAACTCCTTTAGATACTACCGGGAAGTTATTAGCACCAGGGTAGGCAAACAATATAAGCTGCCCCACCTTCACAAAAGGTGGGGTTCTACCTTATTGAGACTCATTTCTCTCTGACCTACACTATATAGACCTACACAAATGGAAGATGTTTTTACGGAATGAATCTGAGGTGATCGGCCAAGGCTGAGCTACTGTCCAGACAAAAAGTGAGAAACCATGGTTTTGTCAATAGGACATGGAGTGTACTTAAAGTGTGTACTCAAATGAGTGACAGGCAGTCCCTATTTCCTAATGCTTATCAATTATGTATTTATAACATCACCAACTTATTTTACAAGCCATTTTCTACCAGGTGGACTGCTAATAACTGTTAAAGAAAACATGCATACTATGGTTATTTCAATCACTGTGAAAATAAAACATGCTTTTGAAAAAGAAGCTATAATACTTCACCAACAAGTCCCAGAAAGGAAGAGGCAATTTTTGATCAAAAGAACAGGAGGTGATAGCAAATCTCTTTCCATGACTATAGCATCAAGTACAAACAGATACAAAAGCATAATCATTTGTGAGGATAATTTATACAAAATGCACATGATATACGCTGTACAATACATAAAATGAATATGGATATAGCAACAGACAACAATCACTATAAATGACATGTCGTTACCACTTTTCTTTTAAAATAGTTCTAATATAAAAGAAATAAAGCAGTGGTAAATATACCACAGTGAGATACAAAACAAAATACTAAATACTCCTAAGAAACCTCTCAATTTTAATTAGGGTGCCAATAAAATTAAATTTTCCCAATTTCTTATACTCATCAACTCACCAAAAATGCTAAAATTGCAATCTTTAGTGCTATCCACTGAGTCATGAAGCTAAATACTTATTTGTTTGCATACATGTTACTTACCATGGCCTAGCCCTATCTGGAAGCTAAAAAAAAAAAAGGTCAATTACCCCCATGAAATTTATGGCAGTAAGAATCTCAATTAGGAACACTATGTGGATAAACAGAAAATAAAATAAAATGGGTAAGCCCAAAATTAATGAAGTAATTTTTAACAAAGCTTCTGTCTGAAAGCTAAACTTTTCTTTTATCACCACTTACCAAGACATTAATTCTAGGAGGAAAAGTAAAGCAGCAGTATTATTTAAAAAAAAAGTATCTGCCAATTGGTCTAAAATTGATATGGTTGAACCGTAAGCTTTGAAAACATTTAATTAACACTTTATCCTCACAGTCAATTTAACAATGACTTCACATAATACTGTTACAAAACTCTTGTTAAAAATCCTGCTTCCTCTATGGCCAATGCCCTAGTCAAAAAAAGAAAGAAAACAAAATCTCACTAGTTACCTCAAAAGTTGACATTCCTAAAACAGGTATTTAAAGCCTTCTTCAAGCTGACCCCAACTCTCTTTCCAATTTCCCCACACATCCCTTGCGATGTAAGTGCCATAAGAGAGGGTCTTTGTTTTGTTCCATGCTGCATCCCCAATGCCTAGAATAGTGTCTGGCAACCTTAGGTGCCACATTTTGTTGAATGGCTGAATGAGTGTCTGAATTACCCTCAGACCTATGGAGAAGGGACCCCTGCCCTAGACCCCAGCCTTTAGAAAACACCATATATCAAAACTCCACAAAATAAATTTATTGGAAGACACATGGGTGCCTCTGTCACTTGAGATCTGCTGCTGAATGCTGGCACGGTGTCACACGTAATCCTAAACATCCACTCCTGTGACTAAGACCATTCAAGCCCCAGAGAAAGGCATCTCTGCATCTCTTATCCTACGTCTTTAAACAAAAGGCAACTGTATCTGAATGCCTGATGGTTAGTGGGTTACTGTGCTGCTCCCAACTTCAGAAATGGAAAATGCTTCTGGGTGCAGAGAAGATTTGAATTTTGTAAGCTTTCAGATAACAGAAAAGACAAAGTAACTTGTCAAATCCTTCCTTTCAGATAACCTGAATAATACAGATTCATGTATAATGAACTATTATGTCCCAGTAGTACAGTGTATCAATTTTCATGTGTTCCAATGCATGATTCAGGAATTATTTATAAATTGGCAGGTACAACAGTTACACATGGCAACTAATATTAAAACATTCATGTCACTCGTAGATTTATATAACTGAAGGCCTAGAAATAGCATGCATAAATCAAGATAAATCAGTTTTCTTCATTGCCAATCAGGTGGACAGTCCATGCTGGAACTGCAAACTATTTTTATAAAAATATATGACACGATCTAATAAACTTTTTAAAAAAGTAAATTTCAAGTCTAAACAATTTTATTTAGTTTTATATCTATTATTTGATAAAAACAAATATTTCATGAATCTTTGAAAATTCTGATGTTCTTTCATTATAATTTTCATTTTAATTTTAATAATTCACTGAATATTTTTAAAGAAAAGTAACTAGAAAGCACATAAAAATACTTTAAATTTTCCAACTTTTAATTTTTACTTCAAGTTTACATTTTTGTGACCTGTATAGTATTCTATGCTTTGAATCATCAATTTAATTCAATTGCTGAATAGTTTAAGTTGTTCTGTTTTATTTTTCATTGTATAAAAAATACAGGAATAAATATCACTGTATATAAATTTTTGAGTATATCTCTGACTATTCCTTTAAGATATTTTCCTAGATATAAAAACTCTAGGTGAAAAACAAAGTATTTTCAAACTTTTGATTAAGGTCTCTAGATTATACCTCAAAGCTCTAATACTAAATTGTACCTCCTGCTGACAGTATATGAGAATTCTCATTTCTGTACTATTTCAACACTGTATAGTTCTAACCTTTGCTAATTTTATATGTATAAAAGTAGAATACTGTTTCTATTCTAAATTGTGTCTCTTCTCTACTAATAAACTTGAAAATTTTTCAGATATTTACTGGTCTTTTGTATGTCTTTTCAGATTTTTGCCAACTATCCTACTATTATTTGTTTATAGCTTGTTGATTTGTAGGAACTATTTATTTATCAAGGAGATTAAATATGTGAACAGACACCTTTAAAAAATCCTATTACTAACTCAAACACATACTTCAGAAATAATTCAAAATTGTGCATTTTTTTAATGTGGTGCTAAATGACTTTATGAGTTCTTAAAGATTCGTATTTTTGGCACATTTGGAGTAGGGAATGAGAAGTTCTCTGTGTTTTCATATGTGAGCAAAAGTAACAGTATTTGCAGGCCAAACACAAGTTTAAAGCAAGCAGGGAAGTGAACTCTGTAAAGTGGAGATTTGTAGAGTGTGATAATGAGGCAAGTCGTTATGTTCTAACAGGTCTTAACTGTTCCATAAATGTTTCCTTTACCCTGTAAACTTTAAGGTCAAGATAATACTAGGAGCACTTAAAGTAAAGAAAAGCCTTGTGGGCTTTGGCTGCAGAACATGTCTTTTTGGGGGGAAAAAATTCTGGAATACACTTTAACAGCCGTATGAGCACATAAAGCACATTTTCTTCTCTAGCATGATTGCCAAGACTAGATGGAGAACAACTGGGCTGTGTAACTCACCTTCTAGGTAGTACAGCAGAATTCCACAGAATTCTATAAAGCCCCCAAAATGGTTTTGTCCTCCAAAGCAGAGCCCTGGCACACTCTACCACAAATGTAGACCAGGCTATAGAATTGAAGGATAATCTAGTTTTCCAAAGAGCAAGATCATCTCTGCAGGCATATTAGTTTTCATATCATTCCTTATAAGTTAATCCAAAAAAAAAAAAAGCACATCATTAAATCTTCCAGTGAAACTATATCCAGATTATTGAGTCTATTTTTTAAACCTTTTTTAGTCCTAGAAAATGGAACGCTAACAGTATATGGTAAGATCTACTGGTACCTCAAATTAATAGTGGAATTTTCCCCTCATATTTATGCTGTAATACGACTGATTTCTTTTTGTACAAGTAGCTAATATATTTTTTAAAATTTCCTCTGACACCATTACCAAAAACTAAACCCAAACCCATTGCCATCAAGTCGATTCCGACTCACAGTGACCCTATAGGATAGAGTAGAACTGCCCCGTAGGGTGTCCAAGGTTGTAAATCTTTACGGAAGCAAGCTACCACATCTTTCTCCCGCCTGGCGTCATTAGCAAATGTGAAATCAATGCATTATTGGTTAGTGTTTGAAACATTTTAAATGTTACAAGACATGCACTTGCAATAAAACATTTTAATTATATAAGGATATTTTAATAAATCAACAATTCAGACTTCATCTTATACAATTAAGATAGTTTGTTTTTTTCCCTACATCAGAATTATCTACAATATGACCTGAAATTACATAGAGTTATTTTTCTAGGAAACTAAGTTTATGACATTTTATATATATTGTCTCTGATTTTTTAGGAGGAAAAAAAGTAGAAATACATGCTATTACTGTTTTAAGGAAAAAAAAAATCCTATGGTATAAAGTGGTTCATTGTCCCAGGTCACACAGCAAGTGAGGGGCTGAAAGAAGATGAGAATCTAAGTTTTGGGGCTCCAAGAGTTCCAAAAGTCGTCAAATCACTTTTCTACTCAAAGCAGCAGAATGCGTGTGATGATTGTTCTAAATCTTTCCAAAAGAATAAGGAAGCTGTGATCTAATTACAAAGCCTCCCAATGAACAAGGACTTGGAAGTGAGAGAAAACCTCTCTGGCTGACTTCAGACTCTATACTTCTGTTTTAATTGCATGGTTGCAGGGGGTGAAGGGAGGGTAAACAGCATGCCTCCCACCAAGCTCCTGGCAGGTTCTCCTTGTAGAAGTGAGATTCTGCCCATGATTTATATTGTTCGAGACAAACCTGAACAGTCTTATGTCACTCAATCTCCGCTTCCGTCAGTGGCTCTGAAGAGCCTGCACTGCCTCATGCATGCCTGTAACTGTCAAACAGCATTCCCCAAATCCATCAGTACTGCCTGCTGCCAAGTAAATACCCTGCTGCTCTACAGGCTGGAAATATTTCAGTCATTGTACAGACCTGCAGCAGCATCTGAGCAAACCTGGAAGAAAAGTCATGTAATCTGATGGCTTTATTTACCCTTCCAAGGTGAGAGAAACATACATACCTAAACCTTCACTTTCCAAATGTTTACTGGGAGATTAGAAAAACAACAAATGACAGCCAGTGTGTCAGCCTAGAAGAATCATAAAAATCCTTTCTTAAACAATGCAACAGCCAGATGAAGACTTCCGGCCAGGAGTCCCTGTGTGGGTTTAATAAGTTCATGGGGCCAGCATTACTTTGGATTGCTGAGAAATACAAAGGACATAGACTCAAGTCCAAAGCCACAAGCTCCACAAAAAGAGGACTTGCCTTGACCTACCTGAAGCAAATGTATCTAGGTCCATGTGATTCTTGGAATAAGAAGGAAGGAGACCAGGGCTGCCAGTATAGTTGTGCAGGTTGTATACTGAGCAACTCGATGGGTCACCTTTTACATAGACTGCAGAGAAGGGGATCTGGGCCTGTTTATCACTCACTCATTTATGTTCCTATTTATGTATGAATTCATCAATCAATCATTCATTCATTCAACAAATATTTACTGGTTCCAAACAAAACATGAATCTCATTTAATCCTGCAACCACTTTATTGGGTGGGCACTGTTCTTCTCATTTAGCAAATGAGAAAACTGAGGCTGAGAGATTAATTAAATTTTCTAGGAAGGTCACAAAAACCTATTGCCATCAAGTCGATTCCAACTCACAGCAACCCTAGAGGACAGAGTAGAACGGCCCCATATGGTTTCCAAGGAGTGGCTGGTGGATTCAAATCGCCCATGTTTTGGTTAGCAGCCATCACTCTTAACCAGGGCTCCAGTGGCACAGTGATTAACAGCTTGGCTGCTAACCAAAAGATTGGTAGTTCAAATCCACCAGAAGGCCCCTGGAAACCCTATGGGGCAGTTCTACTCTGTCCTACAGGGTTGCTACGAGTCAGAATCGACTTGACGGCAATGAGTTTTTTGGGGGTTTTTTGGTTTTAAGAGGGTCACAAAGCTGGTGTCTTCTAAATCTGAGCCCAGTGCATTTCCTGCTGGACTAAGCTGCCTGGTCCATTTGATCAAAATTTTCTTTTTTGGGACAGAAAAGTTGAATGAAAGGAAACAGGGAACCCAGGGCAGAAACGGGGAGAGTGCTGACACATTGAGGGGAATGCAACTAATGCCATGGAACACTTTACGTACAAACTATCGAATGGGAAACCAATCTCCTCTGTAAACTTTCACCTAAAGCAGAAAAAAACAAAAAATCCAGACAGTTATAAATGCTAACTCCATAATTTAAATGTATAGACCAAACCGAAACCAAACTCATTGCCATCGAGTCAATTCTGATCCATAGTGACCCAACAAGACAGAGTAGAACTGCCCCACAGGGTTTCTAAGGAGCACCTGGTGGATTTGAACTACTGATCTTTTGCTGAGCAGTCGACCTCTTAACCACTGCACCACCAGGGCGCCAGATCTGTAAACAGTACCACCAAAACAAATACGTCTTTTTTTCTAAATAAATGTTTTACTTGGTACTGTGGATTCGGAACCGAGAAACTGGGTCCAAACAGTGATGATCTTAGTGTTATAAGAACTTTGGGAAAACTTTGGGACTTTGGGGAAGAAATTTTGAATTTATCTCCTAAAACCCAACATTGATAACCTTTCTTAAAGTTTATAAGTTGAAAGGCTACAATATTAGACAATAATAACTATATTTTTGTTTTCCTTACCTACCACTTTACTAGAAGTTACAGTTCAACTACTAAACGAATATATAACAGAGTGTCTATTGTGGTCAAGGGATTATGTTAGGATTTTTGTTGTTGCTGTTTTTTTAATAAAAAATGTGCCTATACTTTTGAAGGCCAAGAAAGTAAAAAAAAGTTCTTTCTTGGTGTCTTAGTTATCTAGCGCTGCCATAACAGAAATACCACAAGAGGATGGCTTTAACAAAGAGAAATTCATTCTCTCACAGTCCAAGAGGCCAGAAGTCCGAATTCAGGGTGGCAGCTCCAGGGGAAGGCCCTCTTTCTTTGTTGGCTGTGGGAGAAGGTCCTTGTCATCAGTTTTCCCCAGTCAAGGAGCTTCTAAGCACAGAGACCCCAGGTCTAAAAGATGTGCTATTCTCCAGGCTCTTGTTTCCTGGTGGTATGAGGTCCTTTATGTCTCTCTGTTCGTGTCTCCCTTATATATCTCAAAAGAGATTAATTTAAGACAAAATCTAACCTTGTAGATTGAGTCCTGCCTCATTAACATAACTGCCACCAATCTCACCTCATTAACATCATAGAGGTAGGATTTACAAAACATAGGAAAATCACATTGGATGACAAAATGGTGGACAATGACACAATACTGGGACTCATGGACTAGCCAAGTTGACACACATTTTTGGGGGACACAATTCAATCCACAGCACTTCGTAATGAATGTATAAAGTGAGATTCTTGGATGGGAGGAGCTGAAAGGCAGGGCAGGGAGAGGGTAGGGAGGTGCAATGATCCTCTCCAGTACATTTACACACCAGTGATGGAGGCTGACGGGGGTGATGGTTCCACTCTTTTGCTCACTGTATTTAGGAGAGGCATAGGGCATGGGATTAGGAGTCAGGAAAACTGGGTTCCAATCATGACACTAACAATGTAACCACAAGCAAGTCACTAATTTCTCTGAATCTTAATTTTCTCACCTATAAAGTGGAAATAATAAAATTTCATAGAGCTATTGTAAGGAGTAAATGTGATTATGTGTTTATAGACACCAGAAAAATGTCTGGCTATTGTAGATGCTCAATAGACTGTGGGTATCATTATATTTACTGTTCTTTGGATGTCTGACACTCAGTTAGGTCTTGAGCATCTCAAGGATAGATATTTTCTTAAGTGGGTGTGTGGGTGCAGGAAGAATTTGCTCTTCTTCATCACTCCCCTTCCCCAAAAGGACACTAGAAAAGTAAATGTGTTCCCATCAGCAGTATGACTTCTGTCTCTCCATTGATTAAGTAGCAAAGAGAGAGGCAACCACAAAAGCTAATTTATCCCAAAGAATTTACATTTTTCTCTCCTGGCAATATAGTTTCTTAATGTCTTCCAAGTTTTCAAATCCCTTAGGCTTATTAATTTTTTTCCTCCTTCTAAAATGTAGCCATTCTTGCCCACTGTTTTGGAAGGAAGAATACCTGGGAAGGAGTCTATAGGCTCATAAAGACACAGAGGCAGAAACATGAAGGAATGGCAGAGGGAGGGGCCTTCTATAATGTGCCAAGACCGTTATTCCCTTATTGGTTACGGCACATGTTAAACAGGCTACAAAATCAGAGGCTTTGGGAAAGACTTGTAAAAATAACAACTTGAGAGCTTAGTGTCAAGGCGAGGAACATGAAAAGGGAAGTTGTGGGTGGCATTTGAAGCATGTTGGAGACTGTGCTGGAAACACACCATGAACCGCTCTTGCAAACTGCGGCCCCTTTAGAAGTTCCTCCAGGGGCCCTCCAGTAACAAGCCAGCGGGCAGATGGAACGTTTTCAATACCCTGATTGTGGCTGAGGAACGAGGGGCACAAATCACAGGCTGTACCTGATGACCCCAGATTGCCTTCCAAGAGCGCACTTAGAGAGGAGAGTTGGACAGTTGCCCAAAGCGGACTAGATGTGTGGGTGATGGGGAAGAAGAGGCAAATCTCTGTGCCAGAAGACAAGAGAGTTTTTTTTTTTTTAAATGCTCAAAATAATTGTTCGTGGAAGACATTTGTTAAAAAAGAAAAAGACCGTCCAGCAGAGATCTCTCAAAAGCTAGTGAAACGCTAAGTGAAAAGAGGTGACCAGATTTTCTGAGCAAATGGCTGCATAGATGAGCTTCTTGCCTACGTGGAATCTGCACTGGCAAATGAAATACCTGTGGACTTGCTCCAGGAGTAAACCTAAGGGAGAAGCTAAGAAGTCGGTTTCAAGCTCTGTCAGACGCTCTGAGTACACTTACAGCATGTTCCCAGATTTACCATCTGAAATTTCTCATTCCCAAGTCACTACTACAGACATTCTACAATGAGTCTCTTGGGTTTTGTATTTTAAATCTCATTTTAGTTTAAACTGCAATTTAGTGTTCACATTAGTCTCTGACGATTTAAAACTAAAATAAAGTTTTCACTTTATGACGTCACATATCTTATTTTCCTGGCTTCTGGCAAATCTGCTAAGACAAATGTGAACCAATCATTGAACCAACACTGTTTAAACATGTTTATGAAACTGCGCCATCCGTGAGGCATCAGAAGGAGATGCTCTACCAAAATCACAAAAGTGGGAGGCTTTGGGCAGATACTGGGACCTAGTGATGCCTTTCACAATCCCATCTTGGCCACTTCCTGACCCTATGATCGCGAACAGGCTATGTAACTTCTTTGTGCCTAAGTTTCCTCACCTATAAAATGGATGTAGTAATAGTACCTATTCACAGGGTTGCTGTAAAGATCAAAAGTCATAGTACATATAAAGCACTTAGGACCGGGGCTGGCAAAATAAGAGTTAATATGTTATTATACATTATTATTATTATTATTGCTTCTATTAATAAATAATTGTTTTCTGACATGTGAATAGTATTATGTGATGGAAAGAGTATGTTTGACCTTAGGAGGGTGACCTTAAAGCAAATTACTTATTCCATCTGAGCTCCAATCCCCCTGGTTCTGTGAAACAGAGAGAAACCTGTAGCAGAGGGTGCTTGTGGGGCTTAAATGGCATGAGAAAGCAGGTGCCAAATTTATCTTTGCTTCCAAAATAGAGCTGGAAATTTTGAACAATTATTCTCATCTAAACAGAGAGTAGCATACGACATTTATAAAAGGGCCTACGTAAATAGATGATATTACTGCCACTATTTGCGTTTCTATCAGCCCCTATGCTGAGTAATCAATAATAAATGTTGTTTAAACAAATGGTGTAATTTTCCAATCTGTGTTGTTCTAAACCGACCTTTACTCCTCATTGCCATTTGTAATGCATGCATAATTCATTGATGAAGCAAAAGGAGAAATAAGGATGTCAGTCTAAGGGGCCTTTTTGGGTTGTTTCTGATGATTTGTTATGACCCTATAAATAAAATAAAACTCGTTATTGTAAATATGTATTGTGTTATCTAGAGGTATATGGAGTGGCTGAAATAATAAAAGCTAGCCTACTTCTCCTGGTAATCTCAAGGCATAATTAATTGCTGGTAAAAATTTATCCTAGAACTTGAGAGTTCTAAAGCAGAAGGAAAGGTAAAGGCCATTGTCAACACAAACGCTAAAAGAAATGCCTAAAAGGCAGACTCATTTGTAAGAAGGGTCTCCTAGAGGACCTGTCTATGTCACAAGAAGGATGATTCAGAGAGTAGTTTTTGTTCAGATGGAAAAGGATGTGTGTGTATTCAATAAATCATAAATCAAGGGTTTTCAGTCAGCACAACAGGACTAAACCAAAGCTAGAAGTTTCCTGAATACAACCAAACACTTCCAGGGACAGAGTAGCAGGGGCAGCGGTCTGGGGACCATGCTTTCAGGGGATATCTAGGTCAATTGGCATAAAAAAGTTAAGAAAATCTTCTGCATCCTACTTTAGTGAGTGGCATCTGGGGTCTTAAAAGTCAGAGAGCGGAGGAGGCGTGGTCAACATGGCAGAGTAGTTAGACACTTCCTATATCCCTCTTACAACAAAGACCTAGAAAAACAAGTGATTTGACTGAATATCCGCGAGCCCTGAACAAAGCAAGGTTAAGAAATCCGTCTGAGTGATACGGGAGAGGGAGACCATTTGGAAGAGGTGAGGAGGGCCAGAGCCGCGACGGCAAAACTGCAGCTCCGCAGCCATGCTGCCCGCGGTGAAGCAGGCATACAGCTGTGCGGTGCGCGCGCACTCAGGAAGCAGTTTCCACATCGAGAGAGACCCAGCAGCAGAGATTCTGCTTGGACACTCCGAACCAGTGAAGAGCAGCTCCCAAGAGGCTAAGATAAGTACATGCGTGCGCCCTTTCACAGGGATTAAAAAAAAAAAAAAAAAAGCCCATTTGAGAAAAACCTCTCTCCCTTTTACCTCCTCCCTCCACGCTCTGCACTGGGAGTCCGCTGGACCAGAAGTAGATCCCAAACGGCGCCCTTACCCATTCTTCTGGCCTTGGAGAGGGAACAAATAAACTGCTGGCTCCCCCAGGCCAGGAACACAGGGACGGCACAGCTCCTTTGCTGGGCACAGGTATCAGGGGTCCGCAGACTCTGAGTGCCTTACAACCCTGTATAGACTTGTGGGGACCCATCTCAACAGCGTTAGTCCTCACCGCCACAGTACAACAGGGCAAACATCTGAAGTTTAACTTCAACCACTTTAGCTGCAAACTGGCAGATTTGTGACCCTCGTAACAGCCCTGCCCCTTAAATAGGCACTTTTATCGATCTGCAGCAGGGGTTTGAGGACTGGTGGTAGCACCTAAAGTGCCTAGTCACCTGCTACAGGAGTCCAAAAAAAAAAGTGGTGTCCTTGAGTCTTTACAGCCAACAGAGTGGGGAGCTCATAGTTCAGCTGCAAAACTCACCTACCTACTCACCCTAGAGAATACGGACATGCTTTCCTTTCAGACTCTCAGGGGCAGCCATCAGCCCCCTGCCTGGCTCAGCACGTGATCCCCTATCACTGCCAGAGGCTAGTGCCTGCACCAATCACCCATGCTGCTCTAGGAGTGGGGGTGAGAGCCCGCATCACACACTTGGTGACCAACTGCCTGAATACCCGAGCTGAACCCATACAGGAAAATTTAATGGACTCCTGTGTGCACATACTTAGTTACAGAACTATCTGGTGACAGGACGTTAGAGATCCAAAGGTGTCAAAAATCAAACTAGTGCACACGAGCAGTCTATTTGGGCATATCAAAACAACACAAAATAAGAAGCTAGGTCTCACTGAGCAAATACAAAATAAAATTATAATAAATTATTGATGGCTTGGAGACAACAGTCAATATCAAGTCACATAAAGAGGCAGTCCATGATGGCTTCAGCAAGCTCCCAAA
>NW_004443989.1:1454753-1480520 GCF_000243295.1 Trichechus manatus latirostris | reverse complement strand
GCTAACAGACACATGAAGAAATGCTCACAATCATTAACCATTAGAGAAATGCAGATCAAAACTACAATGAGATATCATCTCACCCCAACAAGGCTAGCATTCATCCAAAAAACACAAAATAACAAATGCTGGAGAGGTTGTGGAGAGACTGGAACACTTATACACGGCTGGTGGGAATGTAAAATGGTACAACCACTTTGGAAATTGATTTGGCATGTCCTTAAAAAGCTAGAAATAGAAGTACCATACGATCCAGCTATCCTGCTCCTTCGAATATATCCTAGAGAAACAAGAGCCATCACATGAATAGATATATGCACACCCATGTTCATCGCAGCACTGTTCACAATAGCAAAAAGATGGAAGCAACCTAAGTGCCCATCAGTGGACGAATGGATAAACAAACTATGGTATATCCACACAATGGAATATTACACAACGATAAAGAACAATGATGAAGCTGTGAAACATCTTATAACTTGGTGGAAGCTGGAACTTATTATGCTGAGTGAATTTAGTCGGTCACAGAAGGACAAATACTGTATAAGGCCACTATTATAAGAACTCAAGAAAAGGTTTAAACACAGAAGAAAACATTCTTTGATGGTTATGGGGGTGGGGAGGGAGTGTTGGTGTTATTCACTAAGTAGATAGTAGATAAGAATCATCTTAGGTGAAGGGAAGGACAGCACACACTACAGGGGAAGTCAGCACAACTGGACTAAACCAAAGCTAAGAAGTTTCCTCAATACAATAAAATATTTTGAGAGACAGAGTAGCAGGGATGCAGGGTCTAGGGACCATGCTTTCAGGGGACATCTATGTCAATTGGCACAAAGCTTATTAAGAAAATGTTCTGCATCGTACTTTGGTGAGTGGTGTCTGGGGTCTTAAAAGCTTGCAAGCGGCCATCTACGATGCATCAATTGGTCCCAACCACTTGGAGTAAAGGAGAACAAAGAACACCAAAGACACAAGGAAAGTATTGGCCCAAGAGACAGAATGGGCCACATAAACCAGAGACTTCATCAGCCTGAGACCAGAAGAACTAAATGGTGCCCGGCTACCACCAATGAACATCCTGACAGGGAATATAACAGAGGGTCCCTGATGGAGCAGTAGAAGAATGGGATGCAGAACTCAAATTCTAGTAAGAAGACCAGACTTAATGGTCTAACTGAGACTGGAGGCGCCCCAGAAGGCATGGCCCCTGGTCTCTCTATCACCCCAGAACTAAAACAATTTCCGAGGCCAACTCTTCAGACAGGGATTGGACTGGACTGTGGGACATAAAGTGATACTTGTGAAGAATGTGCCTCTTAGTCAAGTAGATACAAGAGACCAAAGGGGCGGCTTCTGTCCGGAGGTGAGATGGGAAGGCAGAGAGAGTTAGGAGCTGGTTGAATGTTCATGGGGAATCAGGGGCAGAGGGGAGGAGTGTGCTGTCGCAGAATGGGGTGAGTGATTGGGGTCTCAGAACAACGTATGTTAAAAAAAAAAAATCCTGTATGGGAGACTAACTTGAAATGTAAACTTCATTTAATTACAACAATAACAAAAATTTAAAAAAAAAAGTCAGCGAGCGGTCATCTAAGATGCATCAATTGGTGCCAACTCACCTGGAGTAAAGGAGAATGAAAACAACAAGGAAAGTACTAGCCCAAGAGACATAAAGGGCCACATAAATCAGAGACTCCATCAGCCTGAGACTAGAAGAACTAGATGGTGCCTGGCTACCACCAATAACCGCCCTGATAGGGAACACAACAGAGAGTCCCTGATGGAGCAGAAAAGTGGGGTGCAGAACTCAAATTCTAGTAAAAAGACCAGACTTAATGGTCTGAGACTGGAGGATCCCCAGAAAGCATGGCCCCCAGACTCTCTGTCAACCCAGAACTAAAACCATTCCCAAGGCCAACTCTTCAGACAAAGATTAGACTGGACTATGGGACATAAAAGGATACTCATGAAGAGTGTGCTTCTTAGCTCAAGTAGATACATGAGACTAAATGGGCAGCTCCTGTCCAGACGTGAGATGAGAAGGCAGAGAGGGTCAGGAGCTGGTTGAATGGACATGGGATATCAGGGGTAGAAAGGAGGAGTGTGCTGTCACAGTACAGGGAGAGCAATTAGGGTCCCATAACAATGTATGTATAAATTTTTGTATGAGACACTAACTTGAATTGTAAACTTTCACGTAAAAGTACAACAAAAAAAAATCAAGGGTTTTCAGAGCTAGCTTCAGTCAACTGTCTGCTATTTGTTCACAAACACACCCACAGACACACATACATGCATCTCCACTTCAACAAAAACGTATATGTGTATACATATATATGTGTATATGCACACACAGTTTTTTTAATAAAGCATAAATCAAGTGCTAGCTTCAGTCCACTTTAACTCCAGTCTCCTATTTGTTCACCTACACACACTCACAGTGCAATAAACCCTTTCAATATGGGAAACAAGAGCAAGAAGCCTCTCTGTCCCCAAAGGGCACCTCTGTGTGCTCCCTCAGATCATAGCTGATGACATGTCAATGAAACGGTGCTTGCTCTGGTCCCGGAGATCAAAATGAGGGCTTAACCTGCAATTTACTCTACAAGTCCCATGATACTTGCCAGATCTGAAGACTTCATTCTAATCTTCCCTGCTGAAAAAAATAATCAAACATTCCAGCAAAGACGTATTGACAACTCTTAATTAACCATGCTAATGGGAGAAAGAGAGAACACGGATAAATGAAATCCACACATAACCCAAAACCTTCATTTGGCCATTAATTTCCAACTTCTCCTTCACTAAAGCTTGGAGAAAGAGAGACACTAATGCATCCTTTAATAAAAAGAACTACTTGGTTTCTACATCTGCACCATGCCAGTCATCTGTTGGACAAGCCAACAAGCAAGGAAGTGGCCAAGGACCTCATGTTTTCCAAAGGTATCGGGGTTCAATGGTAATGTTTTTAGATCCTTTGGGTGCAAGTAAATATGTTAGGTGGCTTTTAGAGTACAGTTACCTGGACTAGTTTTGCAGAAATTGAGGCCAATTTGATGGAGACTTGCTGGTTTGTTCCTTACATACTTATTGCTGCTATTCAAACAGCTGGATGGCAAGAAGGAGCGGAAGAATAGCAAGAGGGCTAGAACGTGCACAGAGTGAAATAATCAATGCTTTGCAATGAACAGCTGAATGGAATGGGCCAGAGCTACAGAATAGACAACTATGAATTGACCAAAGCAAAGATGAGCATGAGGTTTCCCCAGAGGAGCAGCGGAACTGGCATTTACTGAGCACCTTCTATATTCTGGGCACGAGACCATGCACTGTGATGAGGCACAAGGAAACAAGACATTGGGTGGAGGGTGGGCAAAGGATAAAACTGGGCTTTTTCCTTCTTCCTAAAACATCTGGCACAGCCATGCCAGATGGCAAGAGCTAGAGCTGTGGGGCTTTGGGCAAATGACTCCATCCCTCTGAGCTTCAACTGCCTCAGTTGCTCATCTCTGAGCTGCTACCCTCCCTGGCACAGCACAGGTACCCAGTAAGTAATCCTTAGAATACTAACAGCTTACATTCGTTGACAGCTGCCAATCAGCCAGGCACTTATATGGACTATCTCATTTATTCTTTCCAACAAAGTGTTGTCTACTCTTTTTTCTGTATTGCAGATGAGAAGAGGTTAAGCTACTCGCTCAAAGTTGCACAGCTATTAAGGAGCACAGTTGAGAATCAAACCTAGGTCATCAAGCTCCAGAGTCAATCTTTTAACCATGACATGGGCATTTTGAGAGCTCTCCCTAATATGCCAGAGTTCCTGGGTAGGTGGTGCAAACAGTTATAGTATTCTGCTGCTACTTGAAAGGTTGGAGGTTGAAGTCCACCCAGAGGCACCTTGGAAGAAAAGCCAGGCAATCTACTTCCAAAAATAAATCAGCCATCGAAAACCCTCTAGAACACACTTCTACTCTGATACACATGGGGTCACCATGAGTCGGAATCCACTCCACAGCAACTGGTTTGGTCCCTAAAGTGCCAGAAAGACACTGTGCTAAGCACTAAGTGTGTGTTTTCTCATTTAATCCCCCTATAGCCCTGTGAGTTGGACAGTACTTCTCTGTTCTACAAATGAGGAAACCCATCTTCTAGAGGGTCCCCAAATTGCCAAGGTCACAGAGCCAGTGAGAGGGGGTGGTGCGCCCGAGGCCAGGTCTGTCCCCCAGGTAAAGGTAATGATTAAGAACATGGGCCTGGAGTAGGCTGGAATCACTCTGTGTACAGTGGCTCGCTGGGGACCTGGCCTCAGCCCTCTGATTACTGTATGACTTATTACTTTCTGAATTCCCTCTGCTTATCTCACTTACTGCTTACTTGCATTTTCCCCTTCCACTGCCCTTTCTCCCAACCTAGCTCCCGCTCTCCCAACCCCAGCAGCCGCCCTACAGCCATCCCTGCTGTGGAATGTTTGTGAAATGTTCACCATTTGAATGCCACATTCTGGTTTGCATTTTTCAACTCTTAGGAAGAAAGGAGCCATATAAATATAAATTGAATCCCAAATGTTGAAATGATCATTTTGGTTTACCCAAGTTTATATAAAAACGTTTCCACAGTCTGATCTCCCCCACTTGCACCATTGGTGCATCAGAGGAAACATGGAGGGAAGGGCCAGGGCTGCTGCTGCCTTCTCACCAGTGAATGAAATCAGCAGAGACCACAGCCTGGCTTCTCCTGAACAAGTGCTCGCTCTCCTAGGAATCCTAAAGAATAAGGGGACTCTGGGTTTAGCTCTAAAATGCAAGAGGATCCCTTGAAAGGCTAATGTGGCGCCCACTAGAGGCAGCTACGGTCATGATGGGGTCCTGCAAAGAGGACAGAGTTAAGATAAAGGATAGTGCCTGGCATAGGACATGGCACACAGAAAGTCCAAGATAAACAGTACAAACAAATGGGGTCCACATGCAAAAGAGGAGTCCCTGGAGGAAGAAGGTTGAGAGAGCAATTATGCCTACAGCTCTGCAGACAGACAGACTTTCTGGTTTAAATCCTTCCCACCCTGGTGTAGGATCTCGGGAAAAGTACTTAACCACTCTGCACTTTCTCATCTGTGACCTGGGCATAATAAAAGAACTTACTTCTGAGGGCTGCTGTGAGGACTGAATGGCATAACTGACCTGAAGCACTTAGCACAGTGCTTCATAGCAAATACTCAACAAATGTTAGTAATTAGGATCGTTGTCATACCACATACCTTATGGGTGATACATGACTCCGTGTATTAAATGTCCATGCCTTAGGAGACAGACATTTCAATCCCCACTTTATGGTGGATATGGACATCTAAGGCTCAACTTGAAGTTGAGTGTCTGCATCATAAGTGCCTTCTGTTTCCCCACACATTCAGTACGGTTTGTACTAAGCATTGATGCCTTGTGTGGGTGAGGAGTATGGGCATGTGGAAGATAAGGGCAAGGGTAGAATCTACATTCAAGTGGGCACAGAGAGGACCAGAAGAGCATACCTAGATAGAGAGGTGATCCAGGAACTGATCTGAAGCCACAGACGTGGGGGGAGGGTACCGGAGGTGACCCTGCAAACATGAGCTTCCACTGGGGAGCTCACACCACTGCAGAACAAGGGTCTGAGTATGAGCTGACTCAATAAACATGCCAACTGAAGTCTGTGTCCTACTGGCACAATCATCATCTGCACTCACGCTGCCTCCCCTGTTCAGCTGTAACCTCCATGAGGATCAGGACTACACCCTTATCAACTCTGAAGCCTCCAGAGTACCTAGCCCAGAATTTTGCACCAATGGCATAAAAAGGGGGTAGAGGGTGATGAGAGCTAGTCCTACTCAAAGTCCAAGTAATAATGGGTGCATTGTCCTTAGTACTAGTACCAGTTGCCATCGAGTCAATTCCAATTCATGGAGACCTCGTGTGTGTCAGAATAGAACTGTGCTCAATAGGGTTTTCAATGGCTGATTTTTTGGAAGTAGATTGTCAGGACTTCGTGGTGAGGTGTTCTCTAGGTGGACTCGAACCTCCAATCTTTTGGTTAGCAGCCAAGTGTGTTAACTGTTTGCACCATCCAGGGATGCACTGTCCTTAGAGAATTTAAAAACAATAATAAATTTGACCAAAATCCGACTGCTTTTTATTACCACTGTGGTCAGCAACTCTGAACAATGTTGGTGAAAAAATACTCCTCCTTTCAGGGAAGACCACGCTCACAACTCCCCCTTGGCCACCTGCAGTCATTCAACAAATCGCTCAAAGATTGAACCTGATGAAAGAGGGTTGGGGAAAGGCAGAAAGCCTGCTAAAAGTACATGCAAACTTACTGACATTGAGATATACAAAATACATTTGTCAAGCAAAGTCATGCCATTCTTTTGTTTGCTTGTTTGTTTGAAATAATAATGCATCCCCACCCGAGACTCCGATTGCACAGACTGACATTGCTACGGACTGGTTGGAAACATGATATTTTGTAATGCTGTGACCATGAAAATTAGCCTGGGGCCCTGGGAATCATTTCCCTCTCTTAGGGGCCCAGGACAGATAATGCACACCCCTCATCTGCTGATCAATGGCTTGCACTCACAGGGGGCACCTCCCCTCCCACCCTGGGAACAAAGTTAAAAGAACAGACAGGAGTGAGTGATGGTCAGAGAGGAACTGGCTTCTGAAGGGGAAGTTGAAGATATTAAGAAATCAACATGGGCATTTAAAAGCAAAGTCCTTTCCACACCACAGAAGACACTTTGCTATTCATCTTGTTCCCCGACTCTGCTTCACCAACTTGATGGAGGATGGTTTAACTGACATAAAGAACTAGCTATACATGAATAGAGGTGATTGATGGAGCTGTTCCAAGCATCAGCCAAAAATGGCACTGAAAGATGCCTCAGGCTTCCTGTTAACTATTTTATGAGGGCACTGATACTTCCCCCCGCCCCTTGTTTAAAGAATAAATTGGAACAAGTACTTTCAAAAAACAGGGCACTGTTATACTGAAAGAAAAAAGAAAAGTGGAGGGCCTTTGGAATGTTAGTGTGAGGGCAGTTATGACAACTAAAACTGGGTTATATAAGGCTTTTCCCATATGCAGCTGTTTGGTTTCAGGGTACATGATTTAACTGAGTTTTAATTCCATGTAATAACAAACCAGGCTATAAAGTAGTCCTACCGTACAAATGCAACATTTCAGCAGCAACAGAGAAAAAATCCAGTCTTCAGTGGAGTCTTAAAAAGAATGCACAGATGCTACAAATGAACCAGGGTAAAGAAAGAGGGAGAGGGATAATCTGCAAAAAAAAAAAAAACCAGGGAGGGCAGATTTGCATGACTTGTGCTAAAGTGTGGACTCTTTCAACTCTGGGAGAACGATCTGTTTGCAGTAAGGCATCTCATTCTTCGAACGTTTCTTAATGAAGAACAGGCAAGAGCAGAGGCTTTAAGAATGAACCTAGCATTCCTCTTTTCTGCCTTCCTTCCTGGAGTGCAGGGGCCTTCTCCCTGGCTTTCTTCCCTCCTATCTGGAAGAAGGTTGATTACGACTTGGATGTGTCTCAAGCATCCTGGCGCTTGGGCCTCAGCCATTGTCTAAGAAGAACATTGTCCTCTGCGTTGCCATGCAAGAACTAACTCAGGAAGCATCCAAATTCTTTCAGAGGCCTTGGGATCAGTTTCATGTCATGGCATACTATGGGATGGCAAATACCCACTGTGTCTCCACTTGTCTTTGAAGAAGAGCACATCAGTGAGGCACAAAATTCACTTGATTTTTAAAGTAAAATAAGCTGGCTACTCGGCCCAACTAGAAGTTCTTATCTCAATATTTCAAATCAAAAGGCCCACTTACTCCCATCATCTCCCTAGCTCTTTGGCAGAGCCCAAGGTAGTCTCAATTATGTGGTGGATTCTGGGCCCAAGTTAACATGTATCAGGAGTTTTCAAGCGTTTGTACCTTTGACCTAGAAATTCCACTTCTGGCAAATCTATCCTAAAGAAATAACCTTAAATGGGAAAATGATGTCCATGGAAGTGTAACTGACAACTGAAAAGAGTTGGTAACAACCCAAAAATCCAGTTAGCAGGAGAATGATGAACTAAATGATGGTTCATCCAGGTGGTTACTATTGTGCAGCCATTCCCAGCACTGCTTCTGACAGTCAAGAACAGTAAGAACAGCATGGAGGTGAGGTTATGAAATCTTAAGTGAAAGAAGAAACTATTCTCTATACAGTATGATTACCACTGTGTTAAAAATATGTACCTGTGGAATATTTGGATTGTGGTTGCAGAATTAATTTGAAGGTAATGAGGAAACCTGTCACAAGGGCTGCAATTACAACAAAACAAAACAACCTGTGCGTTTAAAAACACTGGAAGGAAATGTGCCAAAATGCTGAGTGGATATACCGGATGATTTTCATTCTTTCTCTTTTTTTTCTTGCTTTAAACTTTTGTGTACTTTCCAATTTTTTAATGAGCATGTTCTCATTTTATATGGGAAGTTGCTAATTTTAAGAAAAAATGAAACTCTAAGAGTGAAAAAGCTTCTTTTAGGGTCTATGAGAATGTGCTTAAGATGTGTATGTTTGGGGCTCACCTACTTCAGTCCACGTTAATCTATAACTGCAAATGCTGTTGTTGTGAGCTGCTGTGCAGTCGGCTCCGACTCATGGTGACTGCACACGTAATGAAACACTGCCCAGTCCTGCACCATCCCCATGATCACTTGGGGATCAGACCATTGTGATCCACTGGGTTTTCACTGGCTGATTTTTGGAAGTAGATCACCAGGCCTTTCTTCCCAGTCTTTCTGAGTCTTGAAGCTTTGCTTAAACCTGTTCAGCCTCATAGCAACCCACAAGCCACCACTGACAGATGGGTAGTAGCTGCACATGAGGTATACTGGCCGGGAATCGAACCTGGGTCCGCCGTATGGGAGGCAAGAATTCCACCACTGAACAAACAGTGCCTCTTAACTACAAGTGTAGATGACTCTTTTTCTCTGAACTCACATGAGAATGTTAAGCCCTGAAAAGGGCATGAAGAGGCCCAGTTACTAAGGAATGAGCTTCTTCCAGGAGTTCACTGATGAATTTCATTACCACGCTTAAGCCTTTCCAGAGATAGTTACTCAAAAGGATATGGAACAGTGAATGTTCGGTTTGAAAGAGCTGACGTGACTAAATAGGACCATGAAAATCTGGGGAAAATGTAGTGTGGCAGAGAGACCAAGGTGGAATGCCATTACTGACACTCATAGCTGTGTGACCTCGGTCATGTCACCAGGCCTCTTGGAGTCTCAATTACCTCACTTTAAACAGGAGTAATAACAGACTGTAGAAAGGGTTAAATGAAATACTACAGTCGGCCCTCCACATCTGTGGGTTCTGCATCCAAGGATTCAACCACTGAGGATTGAAAATATTCTTAAAAAAAAAAAAAACAAAGTTCCAAAAAGCAAAACTTGAATGTGCTGCCCACTGAGCACTACACTGAATCCACGCAAATGAAGTGATATGTAGGCATACCCTGCTGTAGCCTCCCGCCATTTTGCCATTTCACAGATTCTCAGTCTTTCTCTAGCACTTATTGTATGAGCACTGTTCGCCTAGCTTCTCCTCCGTTAGCTACTTGTGTTGTATGCACCCTTTGTTTCTGTGAAAAAAAAAGCCCCTAAAAAGCAATTAAATGGTCAAAGCAATCCCTCAAAGGCTAACAGGGAGCATAACGCACTATCTCTCAACAAGAAAATAAAAATCTTAGATCTTTTGAAAAGTGGCATGTCACCTGCCAAAGTAAGCCTTAAGGTCGGTAAAGATGAATCGAGCATTTGAACAATAAAGCAGAAAGAAGCTGAAATTCATGGAAGTGTTAGTGCTGCCCCTACAATGGCAAAAATGGTCTCTCTGGTTCATGACAAAGTGTTCGCAAAGACTGAGAAAGTACTAAGTGTTAAGGGTAAGCATTAACAACCATCTACACAGCATTTACATTGTATTAGGTATTAGAACTCATCTAGAGATGATGTAAGGTATACGGGAGGATGTGTGTAAATTATATACAAATACTATGCAATTTTATATAAGGGACTTGAGCATCCCTGGATTTTTGTATCCACGGGGGTCCTGGAACCAATCCTCGTGGATACTGAGGGACAACTACGCGTGAAAAGTGCCATAAATGGCAATTTATCATTATCCATGAACCCTGATAATAATAACTGACCAAGCACTAAGCTCAGTGCTTTACAATCACTCGCTCATATAACCCTCCTGAGATTAGTTTAATTAATCCCCGTAGGGAAAACACTGTTATTATCTCCTTACTACCAATGAGGATGCGGAGGTTCCAAGGGGATAAGTAACTTGCCCACCATTGAAAAAAAAGCTGCTATCAAGTCAAATCCGACTCATGATGACTCCATTGTGTGTCAGAGTAGAACCGTGTTCCATAGGGTTTTCAGTGGCTGATTTTTTTGGAGGTAGATTACCAGGGCTTTCTTCTGAGGCACCAGTGGGTAGACTCAAACCTCTAACCTTTCGGTTCCAGCCGAGCATGTTAACTGTTCACACAAACGGGAGCCAAGCCTGATGCCCAAAGCAAAGGATGTCCCAACCACCTGGGAGACCTCCTGCCACATGCTGGGCTTTCTGGGGCTCAATCTGTACAAGAAATCAAACATACAGATTGGGTCATGACCAAGCATTCCCAAAATTTAAAACGCACTAAAGCATTGTGTGGTTGCACTGAAAGAAGGAATTTGGGGAGAGGGTTTGGGTTGGGGAGGAGACAGTGGAGGGCTTTTATTTCACTTACCGTTTCTGGGCATGTGTTTCTGTTTCTACACTCCCCTGTCCCCCAACTCCCATGGGGCCCACAGAAGGAGAAGACTCAGGAGATGGGGAACTCAGGATGTCACCTTGTCCCCCAGTATTTTTAATAATCCTCCTTGACCCCTCGTTCCATGTCTCACTCCCTCAAGGATTTATGTCTCATTTTCAATGGAATGTTACGTTTGGTCAGACCACGAAGAAAACTCATCGTTATAAACGAGGAAATGTGTGGAAAGAGAATTATTTACCCAAGGCAGTGCTCAATCAGTGTTACCCGAATATTTATTTAGCCCACACACGGAGAACTTGTGTTAATGTTTGCCAAAGAATGTCACTTTATAAAGTAACTGGGTCACAAAAGACAGCATATCATTTTACAAATAACTTTAAAATTGCTTAAGTTAATGGCTAGGCCCTCTTAGGTTTGTCTTTTCAAAATGCTGCAAAAACAATATCGAGAATTATGTCTCATAAAATACAGGTATTACAAAGTGGTTGTTTAGGCCATTAAAGAAAATGGAGAGTGAAATCTGAATTATTTCTACCCGAGGCAGAAGCAGACAGAGTTACCAAAATTATGTTAGGCCAACATCGCAATTCTTCAAGTCTGTAAGCAGCAGGGCTAACAGCTCCTGCAACGAAACTCTATTAGGAAAGCTGTATTTTCCAGTCAACAGTGACAGGAATTCTATTTCTCAGCCCCAAATCCAGTGTAGCTATGGAGAATTCACCCAAAACATCTGCTTTGGGTTTACTGGCAGCATTTGTTTGACTCAAAAAGCCCTGTGAGGCGGCGGGCTATTAAGGGACACTTCAGACACTACTACTGAAATGAGGCAATTTATTTAACAGAGCGGAAGGGCAGCCATGAGGACCTGGGTGCAAATCCTGGCTTTTCCCTCTATGAGTTGGGGGAATCTGAGAAATGATGTCATTATAATGATTACTAGTAACAACAACAACAAAAACAATAATAATAATCAGGGCTGGGACAAGGGTAAGGCAAGCAGGAGCCCTAGGGGTGCTAATAATAATCGAAGGGGAAGGGGACAGCACAGAGAGAAAGAGAAAAGGAAGGCATAGAAAGGGAAAGGGAAAAAAAAAAAACAGCAACAACAATAGCAACTGATGTTTACTGAGCACGTACTATGTGCTTGCACTGTGCTGAGTGCTTAGCACACAAAGCTTACCTAATGCATTATAACCCTGTTTGGTAAATGTCATTGATAGCCTAACGTTAATGTTTTTAACTCACAATATCTTCATCTGTTCAATGAAGGGACATTGGGGCAGTTAACCAGGCTAAGAACGGATACATTGAGTCTACTGTCAATAGGTCGAGAGATCCCAGAACTGCAAATGCCAACTTGAGACAAAAGGGTACAGGCCCGACAAGGATTCACCCTTACAGTTTCCCTCCACCTCTGCTCTGTGCCCCAAGTTCTGAGAGTTACCATCTGGATCCATTCACTTAACTGTCTTCCTAAAGAGACAGGGAGTTTCTGAAGGGCCCTGTATCATGGCTCCTATCCTCACTAACAAAACAACATGACATTCTAGAAAAGACAAAACTATAGACAGTGAAAAGATCAATGGTTGCCAGGGACTCAAGAGCAGGAGTTAGGGATAAATAGATGGGGCACAGGGCATTTTTAGGACAGTCAGACTATTCTGTATGATGCTGTAAAGGTGGGACGTGACACTAAGCATTTGTCAATACCCATAGGACTGTACAACACAGACAGTTAACCCTAATGTAAACTATGGACTTTAGCTAATAATAATGTATCAATATTGGTTCATCAACTGTAACAAATGTACCACTGGGTAGGGATGGGAGGGGAACCCATTGCCATTGAGTGGATTCTGTCTTATAGCAACCCTAAAGGACAGAGTAAAACCGTCCCATAGGGTTTCCAAGGATGTAATCTTTACCGAAGCTGACTTCCACATCTTTCCCCCCTGCAACGTCTGGTGGGTTCGAACCACAGACCTTTTGGTTAGCAGCCGAGTGCTTAACCACTGTGCCACTAGGGCTCCTTACCACAGAAACTCAGGATATTAACAGGAGACACTTGCATGGGGGAGAGAGAGTATATGGGAACTCTCTACAGTTTCTGGGAAATTGTTCTATAAACCTAAAACTGCTCTAAAAAATGAGGTGTATTAATTTTTCTTCTTCTTTTTTTTAAATCATGGTTCTGTTCAAGGATTGGCAAACTTTTTTTGTAAAGGGCCAGACAGTAAATATTTTAGGCTTTGTGGGCCAAGAGGCAAAACCAAGGGTACTTATATAACAAGAGAGAAAACAAATTTCCACAAATTTTTATTGATGAAATTCAAAACCTTATTTATGGACACTGAAATTTGAATTCCATATAACTGTCATGTGTCATAAAATATTATTATCCTCTTGATTTTTTTCCAATCATTTAAAAATGTAAAAACTACTCTTTGCCTGCAGGCCATACCAAGACAGGCGACAGGCTGGATTTGGCCTGTAGGCAGTAGTTTGCTGATTCCTACTCTGTCATTCCTGGTCAAGCAGGGTCCAGTCCCAGAGTGAGAGCCACTGATGACCCTCCAAAGGGACCAAGTGAAAGCCCTTAGCTGGATCAGATGGATACGAACAAGACACTCCTTGCTTTGAACCTACAAGTCATTTGGGAGCAACTGCTTTCTACTCACTTTTTCAAAACCTAAAACACCAAATGTAGTATGATTCATAATTTAGCAAAATTATTTTCCTTAGACAAATACTCCCTTTAAAAAATTAGGTTTAAAAAAGCAATGATTTTACCCTCTTAAACCTGAATCATGCAATTTGAGGTCAACTACAAACTTCTTATCTGCATTTTCAGTGGGTGCCACCATTAATCTGAATCATATTAACAAAATACCAAAAGAATAGAAATCAATCAATCAGACTGTCCTTTCAGCATCTGAAAGCTTACAGTAGAGCTCAGAAAGCCAGGCAGGAGAGTAGATATTACGAAGACAGCCCATCCGTTTCCCAGACACCAGGACCCTCTCTTGTGCCCATTGTAAACTCGACCTCACGTTATTAAATCTAATCATGCTTTTGATTGATAGATAAGCTTCATGGTATACTTATTTCTTATCCTTCTTGTGTCAAGAACATGCAGTAACAGATTAGACAAACTCTGAATTAAAACTTGTAATCCACCCTCAAAAGGGGTTGGAAATGATTACACGGAAACATAAGTAAACTACATAAAAGCAAATCCAATGCTTGAAATGGCAATACTGAAGGTGCTTCCAACATGTAAAGGGAAAACCACAAAATGACCTTCAGTGCTCTGTACATGTCTGCTGAAAAAGCAAGGACAAATGCCAAACTGAAAATCCAAAAGCTTCACAAAAAATGTCTATTCTCCATGTGACTCAGATCTAGAACAATCTCCTACCATCCTTTATAAGTGTATATGAGGAGGTTAGGAAATAAACTAGCATTACTGAGCTCTTAAGAGTTTAATATGCTTCGCATTCATTACTTCATTGAACACTTTCAATAACCAAGCAAAGAAGCCATTTTATACCCATTTGACAGAACCTACTCTGAGGCACAGAATTTTAATTAACTTACCCAAGTTACAGGGTAGCAAGAATCAGATCTAAGGGGTTCCAAGCCTATGCTCCATATGCTAGAGTCTAGTAAGGTGTTGGAGCCCTGGTAGGGCAGTGGTTAAGAGCTCAGCTGCTATCCAAAAGGTCCCTAGTTTGAGTCCACCAGCTGCTCCTTGGAAACCCTATCAGGCAGTTCTACTCTGTCCTATAGGGTTGCTATGAGTTGGAATAAACTCAGCAGCAACGGGTTTTGTTTTGTTTTTGCCTGTTTTTGTAAATAAAGCTTTATTTGAAAACAGCCATTTGTTCATGCATTGTCTGTGGTTGCTTTCACACTACAAAAGCAGAGTTGAGTAGGTACAACTGAAACCACACAGCAAACAAAGCCAAAAATATTTATGATCCAGTCCTTTAGAGAAGAAGTTTGCCAACCCCTGCCCTAGGTCCCTATGGGTAAACCACCACGCTATCTCCTTCTACTGGGTGAAGTGCCCCTACTCACAGGTTCTCAATGAGGCAGTGTAGCTGGGCAGTTCCCTAGATACAGGTAGCTCTGCGACCCCCCACCCCAGTCACGGACCATGATGTGTGGGCAGCCAGTCTACAAGATGTCCAGGCTCGAGGGCTTTGTCCAAAAGACACAATGGTGACTATACTGGAACAATCAGATTCACTCCCACTGAAAGTTGAAGGAAGCAGTTGAGAGTAAGAAGCAGCAGCAAAAAGGCACAAGGTGGGAAGCAGAGACTGACAGCAGCTGAGCCATACTGAGGGTCCAGATGGAGGGCTCAGAGAAGGTCATGGCCTCTGCTGTTCTCCAGCCCTGGTCAGGAAATTTTCCTGAATTAAGCACAGGGAAGGAGTCCCTGAGTGGCATAAAAGGTAAAGCACTTGACTAGCAACCAAAAGGTTCTTGGTTCAAATCCACCAAAAGGCACCTCCCTGGAAGACAAGCTTGGTGATCTACTTCCAAAAGGTCACAGCCTTGAAAATCCTATGAAGCAGTTCTACTCTGCAACAGGGGATCACCATGAGTTGGAATCGACTTGATTGCAACTGGAAAGGGGCAGGGATTGATGGCATGCTATTGTTCTCCTTTATCCTTAACCAAGAGCAACTGGAGTTCACCTCCATCCCCAGGCTCCAAGACACCAGAAGAGCCTGCCTGATGGCTTGTTTTAAAATACCAGACAGCAAGGACCGAACGACAAGCATAGTGATGCATTCTCTCCAAAATAATGCAAAACAAATCAAAGACTGAAACGAGAAAAACCCCGTAATTGACAGAGTCACGCTCTATTTTGTAGTTTGAAAAAAGGAGGCATGACAAGGCCACTTCCCCACAAATAACAACCATAATAATATATATTTTATAATAATTTAAAATAAATTCCAAATTATTTATAAAATTTTCCTCCATTATCATCATTATTGTGTGTGTGTGTGTAATTTTTGTTTTTAACCTTAAAGCCAGCTAACGAAGGGTAGGAGGCTTTCTTTTCCTCTCCCTCTTCTCTTGACAGAAGGACCCACTGTTGTAAGTTTTCAAGACCACCCAGCAGGAAATTGGAATTTGGGGTTTTATCCTAATCCCCTAGTTAAAAAAAAAAAAAAAAAAATCCATATCCAAGATCCTACTATATCAACTTAATCCCCTTTTTTCTAAGTTAAATTTGATTTCTAAATCCCTTAGGTGATGAGATGTGTGAGTTTTTATCATTTTACTTCTATTTTTAAAATACAGACTTGTGGTTCTTTTTCCAAAATCAATCCAACAGAAAGTGAATTATGGTCAATGCATAATAAAATGAAAATTACCTTTTGACATGGGAGAATTATTAGCATTTTGATTTGATGATTTCCTAGTTCTTCAAATTCAAAAATATCAAGTCCAGGCCTCCACAAAATATTGGAGTTCTACAGATTGTTCTTTTTCAACGCTTTTAAAACTGAAGGGGCATAATGAAGTGAAAATCTGGTTATTGAATAATTTGCAAACCCTGCAGAGATGTACAGAAACACAGCAGCTCAAATCAGCGCCTTGGTGAAAGGCCTGGTGGCCCAACCCTGCACACATGAACTTCTCATGACCTGCAAATGTACTCATATGATATATCGCAAATACTGTAAAGCAGCACTGTAATTACACAGAGGGATTGATTTCAAAAGGCCCATGTCAAAATTAATACTCATAAAAATATAATAACCTGGACCAGATAATTTAGGGATTAGGGCATTTTGAATAACATACCTCAGATTTATAAAGGTTGCATATTAGATTAGTTAGCATTTACAAAGATTTTAAAAAATGGAAGAGTTACGTACATGGTGAATTTATTATATAATCCAGATATAAAAATGAGTATTAACCCACCCTGACGCTCAGGACTAAAATCAATAAGTTCCTCTAACATAATTAAAATGCTAGTCCCATGGCCCCGTCATCCTCCTCTCTGGTTTAGAATGTTAGGGAACTAACTCTGACCTGCAGTAAGATGAGGAGTGGGCCAGTTACTTAGATGCCTCCAGCAGGATTCCACTGACCAGTGGAAGAAATCAGCATAACGCCCAAAGGAGAAGAAAACCTTAACATTTTGGTTGGAAAAAGGTATATCCTGGAGTGAAAACAGAATCATCAAAAGAAAATATTCTAAATTCTTTGTTAAGCTGGTATGTTAAATTCTTTGTATAACTGATACATATATATATATACATACATATAATGGAACCCATTTGTGGAGGGGGAAGCCAAATATCAGTCATGTAGGCTAACCACAGCACATTAAAAATGCCCTCAATACAGTTGTTATGATTGAGAAACGCATACCTTGAACCAAAAAAAAACAGTTGCCACAGAGTTGATGCCAACTCATGGCAACCCCATGTGCAGAGATGACTAAATCTGTCTAAGTGTGAACTGTCAGTTATACTGACCATTAACAGTATTCTAAGGACATTGTGGAACCCTGGCAGCATAATGGTTAAGAGCGTGGCTGCTAATGAAAAAGTTGGCAGTTCAAATCTACCAGCTGCTCCCTGGAAACTCTATGGGGCAGTTCTACTGTCCTATAGGGTTGCTATGAGTCAGCAGTGGGTTAAGGACATTTTGAGTCTATGGAAATACAGGAAAACATAAGTCCAATGTCTGACTTTGAACCTAAACTGACTGCAGCAAGACCAAAAGTGACCACTTTCAGCCAATATAATGAGTATTTCTTTTTTGGCCTTCCTTCCACAAACCTCTAAAAGACAGCAGCACTGAGTGAAAACAAGTCCTTTGGAAATAAAAAATATATAGATATTTATTTCTTTGGAGTTTCTAGGTAGATGATAAAGAGTGAGATTAGTATTTGCAAAGCAGTTTACATTTTTCAAAGGATTTTTATCGATCTCATTTGATCTTCAAAATAGGCTTCATTAGGAAAAAGAAAACTCAGGTTCAAAACAATCTATTTTTCACCTATCATTTCATACAAAAAAAAAAAATCTCCAGATAATCTCAAAGTTTCCAAGATTTCAAAAATTAGTGTTTCTTATCATGGCCCCAAATCTCTAGGAACAAAGATCTCTCCCCAGCAGTGAGTTCCCCTTTTATGAAATTCTTATCTACTAAGACTCACCTCTGCAAACTTTTCCCACAACAAGGTGTCCTGGCTGTGAACCCCTGATGGGAGAAGCTCACACAAACAAGTTCACAACTACTGGGGAGGGAACACCTGACCAGTTGCGATCAAGCAAAGGATGTAATCGTACATTATACATATTTATAAATTTAAGATAAATGAGTTCCAATAGATCACTTTAGAGTCCCATGCTTATTGTGTTAATTTAATAAATGGACAAACATGTTCAATTCAGACCTTGATCAGCAGAGTTTTTTTTTCCTATAAAGAACTAAAAGCTTTAATTGTGTTTTCCTGTTGTTGTTCTTAGCTGCTGTGGAATCGCTCTCCCCACCCCCACGCATGTGCACAATGGAACAAAATACTGCCTGGTCCTGTACCATCCCCAGGATCAGCTGTGGAGCAGACCATTTTGATCCCCAGGGTTTTCACTGGCTGATTTTTTCAGAAGTAGATCACCAAGCCTTTCCTCCTAGTCCATCTTAGTCTGGAAGCTCCACTGAAACCTGTTTGGTATCATAGCAACACACAAGCCTCCACTGACAAATGGGAGGGCGGCTGCACATGAAGTTCACCGGTCAGGAATCGAACCTGTGTCTCTCGCATGGAAGGCAAGAATTCTACCACTGAACCACCAATGCCTTGTAAGATGTCTTACTCTGGTGATTTTCAGGAAATTGATTCTTGAGGTTGGATGAAATACTACATTCATTTTAAAAAAAGGTACAGTTATTTGCACTTTCTACCATCTTATACATACTATTTGTTTAAATTCTGTATCCCCTAAAAGAATGCAAATTTGGTGATAACAAGGATTTGGTCTCATTCACAACTATGTCCTTAGAACTCAATACAGGACCTAAGCCATAGCCGGCACTCAATTAATATTTACTGAATAATTGAATAAATAAATTAGATTTTATATTATGCAGGAAAAAAATCAAAGTTTAGATCTAGCAGAAGTTACTGTGAAGAGGAGTCCAATGGGAAGTCCTTCTAAACAATGGCAAGGCAATCAAGATAGGCCCAATTCCAGCCTTGTATTTCTCTGAATCAGCTACTCCTTAAGTTCACATATTGCCCCACTCAGCCAATGGCAATTCCGGGGGAGAGGCAATTGATAATAATTATGTTTTCTGCCTTCTCCTGGGTTATGAATTTATCATGATGTGGAAGTTTAGCTATTCTGATGCCACGTTAACAATGATAAACACCATAAAGACAAAAAGAAACTAAATTTAAGCATTTAGATTCTGCAGGGGAGTTTATTAAACAGATTAACTATGGAAAGCCAAAGCCAAGCAATTATGGAAAACAGGTAGCAACACTCTGGGCTGGCTATTTTTGACAGCCACCTGAGAATGGATTTCAAACGCCCTCATTTCTACAGGTACATTATCATGTGTTTTATTGTTATTCACAGCTGCAAGTTGATTAATTTGTATTCAGAAATTCTAAGTGGCAAATATGAAATGCATAGTAATACACATTTTTTATGGACACAGTGAAAATGCCTAAGCCACATCTCATAAGTAACTCTTGTTCAACCAGTGGGTGAAATCCATAAAAGCATTTGCAAAAGGCTTTGAAAGAGTTTGGTTCGAAAGGAAAACTGCAAGAGAAGGGCCCCCACCCCTGCAGTCTCTCAAAAAAATGGAACAAAACTAAGTACAAAGGAAAATCAAACAAAGAGAAGAGTTGGGTAACGTCAAGCTGCCAGAATCATCAATGTTGTCAGTTCACATCCCTGTCTTCCTGCTCTCTGGGCGTTTCCAATAAATCCAGACACACCAATGACTACTCAGTACCAAAAGACCTGTGAACCATCATCAGTGCTTAAATGAGGGATAATGATACCTGCTAAACCCATTGCCTAAATACAGTCATGGAAGGTATTTAAGAATACTGAGCCAACTCTCCGTTTTCTGCACTAAGGAGATAAGGAACGGCATGGATAATTTAAATGGGTGGAAAATACGTATCATTTGGTTTGAAAACACATCTTCTGATCCTCCTTTCCCTTCTATCAGCCTCCTACCCTATGCCTCAGCTAATTTATCTTCCTGATCATGCTTTGCCTGAGAGTGAATTTGCATTTCCTTTTCACTGCGACCTTAGAAGTAGATCTGAGACCATGCTTCCTAGCTGAAGAAAACAGCTTTCCCGTTTGAAAACCTGTGCCAATTATCCACTACTCCAACAGCAAATACTCTACAGTTGACAGTATCCTCACTGGAAAGTTTTATCAATCACCTAAGTTAACTTGAAGATGCCACAACAACTATGCATCATCAGGCAAACACATTTATCAATATTATTCAAATGTAGTTTTGGTTTACTGGTTGCCATGGAGTCGGTTCCAACTCATGGTGACCCCAGTGTGTCAGAGTAGAACTGTGCTCCACAGGCTTTTCAACGGCTGATTTTCAGAAGTAGACTGCCTGGCCTTTCTTCTGAGGCACTTCTGGGTGGACTCAGACCTCCAAACTTTCAGTCAGCAGCCAAGCGCATTATAACCATTTGCACCACCCAGGGATTACTTTCTTATAATTGCTCATGCTGAAAATTCCCAATTGCTTTCCCAGGCTTGCTGCTGTGAACAGGGCTTTGTCAAAGAATGTACCTGTCATATGCTTGTGCACATCACTTTCGCATTCATTTCCACAAAGGACAATACAGACACAGCTAAAATACTGGACCAGGCCTTTTATAAGCTCACTATAGCAACACACACGACTACAGATATCCCCACAATTTGTCACTCCGTGGTTCATATATCTTTCCAAGTCTTCCCTGGCACCACGTCTTGGATGGATTGGGAGATGCTGAATTGTAAACAAAGGTAGGGAAAGAAATACCTAAGATACTGTTCTCCAGGAGAAAAAACAAAGCATCAGCTAATTGAACTTGACAAGGAAAGGCGGCCCTGAGTGAGGCACTCCACTTAGGTTTTACTAATGGGATTCCACATGGTCTGCACGTTTATGGTTTAAATGAGCTACAAGTACTGAAACTGTCCATTTAATTAATCCAACAACAAAAAGAAAAGGCTGGGAATCTGAGTCCTACAGAGACTCTAAAAACAGAAACTACTGCTTCCTCAGGCTAATCACAGGTCCATTCCATTATTAAAAAAAAAAAAAATTACAGACAAAACTAAATTTCTAAAGCACCATATAAAGGTTAAACCATAAAACAATAATAAATGTTAAGGTTGCTTCTTAAGTTAAACAGAAAATTCTAACTTGAGTTAAAAAGAAAAGCAATTCAATCAAGATCAGTAATCCTAGGTTCTAGTCCTATTTCTGTTTATTTTTTCAAAAATATTTCTTGAAAGAAAAAAATATTATTGAATTTTTTTGAGTGTTAACACTACGTCTTTAACTTCATTTGTTAAATGGGGAATTAATATTTTCCCTTATTGATATATTAAATTCAACCAATAGGAGTGATTACATGTTAGAAGGACCCTACTGATAGTGCTATTCAAATGGACATGTTGGTTTATAGTATTTTATCGAGCCAAATGACAAATATCTTAGGATAAATTAGCTCTGGCATAATTCAGGAAAACAAATGGTTGAAGGTGCAAGAATAAAGAGGAGTAGACATCAGGTGGCTAAGGAACCTCCTACTGGATTTGAGTTTTTACATAACTACCACAAAGGACTCAAAATGGTTAAGTTGGGGGGTTGGGGACACTTGGAACCAAAAGCCACCACAGCCTCATACTGCCAAAGCACTCAAGAAAGGAGGAGAGAGTGGTAAACAAATGATCTGCCAGCCGACACTGAAGTGATGAAGGGTGAAACGTCGACCCTCTATTTGTCAACTAACGACATTCACCTAGAGTTCAAATTTTAAAAGCCTTAATTTAAGTCATCTGACACGATGGTTTTATCTAACAGAACACAATTCCTATTGATTCGGGCAAACATCTAGTATGGCAAAAAGGTTTTGCCTGTAGTATCTTCTCCTCCTGGACGTCTGCTTTTCCATGCAATAAAGATAGGGGTAATAAAGATAGGGGTAACAGAAGACCTCGGACTCTGTGACGGCCTTGTGGCCTGTTACCTGCCCTCTCCCTCCAAGCAAAGGCTGAAAAAGATGGACCTATGATAGAGTGGAGAGGCATCACTTGTGATGAAATCCTCCAGCTCCCTGGAATGGGACTCTCCCAGGCAATTCTCCCCATGGCCCCGGGCAGGTGCTATTTGATAACCCTAACCCTATTTGCCACAGAGATGTTCCATATGCCATGTTGGTGTGGTGTCCTGGTGACACCTTGTGGTGAAACAGAGTAAGCCCAAAATTCTACCCATGGCTGCATTCTGGTGAAACAGAACCTTGATTTGACTTCATGTTTTTCTAACTGAGCAACATCTCATTTTGTCCCTCCTTCTCTAAGGAGCAGCATTTTCTAAGCCTGCCAACATGGCATGTATACTGGGGTCCAATGGACACACACATTTAACCACAAATCAAAGCAAGCACTTCCCAGAGGTGATTACACACAAGAAAGCAACAACACTGATTAGATGAATGACAGATATTTTCAAAGAGATAAAAAGATTCTACCTTCTTCCATTGATCACGGTCTCTTTCAATGCACTAATAAATAAAAAGACAGAAGGCAGGAACTTCTAGCATACAGGTGGAGATGGTGAGATAGCACATGTTTAGCTCCCAAGACTCCCTAAATAAAGACTGGACTAAGATGATAAAAATTCCATCAAATTTATGTGGTAAGTTGTTCTTATTCAAATATAATTTTTTTAGTCCTGCAGGATGCAATTCACAAAAGGTAAACTTGGGGTGCTAATTGATCTGTGGTTAAAAATGAATAATGGACAGGTAGGAGTTCTACAAACAAAATGACTCCAATAATAATATCAAGATCCTGTCTGGCTATGATTGGAAACATACATGAAAGAACACAGCAGTGAGGATGCTAACAAAAAGTTAAGCCATTTGCATTGTGAACTAAAGAAGTACAACCGAAGTGTTTGTAAATGCCGATATGAATGCCACTTTGGTTCTAAAGTAAGTCCTTTTTAAACATTTAGAAGGCAAGAGGTGCATATAATGGGAGTGATATGAATCTGTCTATATGGAATCCTTATGTCTGGGAACAGCTCTTAACAGATTGGCCTGGTCAGTGGAAACACACTTCTGTGTTTGACACATGGGACGTGTATCTTTGACAAGTGTGCCCATCAGCAGGAACCACAACATGGCCATGCCCAGCCTTCATTACCTATTCCATGTGACAATAAATGAGGCCAGATGCACACATTTGATAACCTATTACTATCTACAAGACTAGCAGCATAGCAGTGAGGCCTGAGCTATACAAGAAAACATCACTAGATATAAAAAAGAAAGTGTTTTCTTTCTAGCATTTTCCACACAGCACCAAGTTATTAAGATTTTCTGACAGAATACACACCCCTGGGAACAGTAAGATTTTAAACACAAGATCGAGGCTGTAAGATTAATGGAGATTCCAAATTCTAGGTACCCTTCTCCTTGGTGGCTTGGAAGTGTCAGGTTGGATGTCTTTTGCAAACCGAATCCAATCTAAATTCAAATCCCAGGGGGTGGAATTATAGCATATTACCCCTTAGGGCTCATCTCTGAGAGCTTAGGAATACTTGTCTCCAACTGTTCATTCTACTAATTTCTCAAGGATACCTGGGTGTTGCTCAAGGATAAGCAATTGAGCAATATATATCTTCATTCTCAAACAGCCAAAATGTAAAAAAAAAAAATTATTTTTTGTTTTAAGATACAAAAGGAGCAGTAAAAGTAGTGGCACTACTAGAAATTTTTTTAAAAGTCTTAGATCAGAAAAAGACAACATACTACTTAGATGTAGTATGGAAAGGAGTGGAATTATAAAGAAAGACAACAAAATAGCAATCAAAGAGATGTGCTCTTGGAAGTCAAGAAAAAAATGCTAAAAAATAGGATGCCAGAATTTTTACATGTCAACCTAATACTTTAAGGAACCCTGGTGGCACAGTGGTTAAGCACTCGGCTACTAACCAGAAGCTCGGCAGTTGAAACCCACCAGCCACTCTGTGGGAGAAAGCTGTGGCAGTCGCTGTGGCAGTCTGGTTCTGTAAAGATCACGGCCTTGGAAACCCTATGGGGCAGTTCTACTCTGTCCCATAGGGTCAGTATGAATCAGAATCTACTGGACCGCAATGGGATTTTAACCTAATATTTTATCACATTAAGATGGAATACTCGCACTGAAACATAGTCTTCTTAATCAGCCCAGGTATATTTATGTGAGGAAGCAATAACTTATTCCAATAACTGGTGTTGGGATAACTGGTTAATCATCTGGGAAAGAAAACGGTGACTCCTTACTCAGCTCCTCATGGCAAAACGAACTCTCAATAAATTTAATGATTTCAAGGTCAAACATAAGAGCAATTCACCAACAAGAGATACAAGTGAATATGATGTTACAGTGCAGAAGGATAGTTAAAGCATGATAGCAACTAAACGCAAAGACCATAAAGGACAGCCTGATCAATTTGGCTACACTGAAGTTAAACATAAAAATTAAAAGGTTAAAAGAAAAAAAAAAAAAGCAGAGATCATAAGAAAATATCTGTGATATACATAATAAAGGGTTAACATTCTTAACATTTAAACAGTGCCTAAATACATAAAAAAGTTCTTATAATCCAGAAAGATAAATACACAGGGATAGAAAATTGGTCAAAGGACATAAATAGACAACTTTCAAAAGAATAAATTGATAATCCAAAAATCTGTTGCTGTTGAGTCGATTCCAACTCATAGCGAACTGATAGGACAGAACAGAATTTAGAACTGCCACACAGGGTTTCCAAGGTTGTAATCTTTAAGGGGAGCTCTGCTAGCAGTGTTAAAGAGCTCGGCTGCTAACCAAAAGGTTGGCAGCTCAAATCCACCAGCTGCTCCCCGGAACCCATATCTTTCTCCCATGGGGTAGTTGGTGGGGTCGAACTGCCGACCTTTAGGTGGGCAGTCGAGCGCTTCAACCACTGCACCACCAGGGCTCCTTAAATTGATAATAAGTTCATGAAAAACTGTTTAGCTTCACTAATAAGGAAATGCACAGTAAAATTAGATTCTATTTTTCTCTTGACATCTTGGCTTTAGAAAATGATACTTATTCTTAGTGAAGATACAGGCAAGTAGCCACTCAACCTTTCAAGAGGGCACTTTAACAATTTATCTCAAAGCCTACAAATACTCTTACCATTGGAATCAGCACTTCCAGGCATACTAAAGAATCACTCTTCGGTATGTGCCACAAAGCCATTAACTGCAATTCCGTTACAATAGAGAAAAATTGTAAATAACTTGTATGTCCAACAGTGGGGGATTGGTTAAATAAATTATGATTTATCCACATATTAAAACATTGGCAGCTATTAAAAAATGATGCTTTTGAAGGATTTAATAGACGGAAATACCATTACAAGAAAAAAAGCAGTTTCCAGGATGAATTCTATATTTTTTTTGCCTTGCCTATGCTTTTAAATGTTTTACAAGCAATATATATTATGTTTTGTAATATCAGAAATGATATCTTTTAGGGCATCTATGCAAAACCAACGGCCAACATCATTCTTAATGGAGAGAGGCTGAAAACATTCCCCTTGAAAACAGGAACAAGACAAGGATGCCCTTTAT
>NW_004443989.1:1443458-1454653 GCF_000243295.1 Trichechus manatus latirostris | reverse complement strand
AAGGTTGAGTAAGGATAGTGTTGATGTGTTGTGAGATTGTTAACCATTGTCATAGGGCAACATTTGTAGTAACTGTTCAATGAGAAACTATTTTGTTCTGTAAGCCTTCATCTTAAGTGAGAATAACAGCACAACTGGAAGAGCGTAGTCCATATCACTGAACTGTGCATGTAGAAATTTTTGAAATGGTGTTATCTTTGGCTATGTGTATTTTCACCAAAAAAAAAGAAAAGTTGAGAAGTTAGAGGGTTGACATGTTGTGGGGTTGTTAACCAATGTCATAAAACAATATGTGTACTACTGTTTCATGACACACTATTTGTTCTGTAAGCCTTCACCTGAAGTACAATAAAAAAAAATATATATATCATGCTGAACAAAATAACACAGTTGCAAAAGGACAAATACTATATGATCTCATTTATACAAAATAAGCAAATATATAGAAACCAAAGATTATTAGTGGTTATCAGGGGTGGGAGGAAGGGGAGACGGGGGTAGTTATTGCTTAGGGGGCACTAAGTGAAAGTTAATGGTGGTGGAATGATTTGGAAAAGGATAGCGAGAATGGTTGTACAACTTGAAGAATGTAATCAATGTCACTGAATTGTAGATGTAGAAATCGTTAAGATGGTGTATGTTTTGTTAGGTATATTTTCACCACAAGAAAATGAAATGAAATAAAATAAAATATAAAAGAAAAGAAATTTTATCTTTTAAATAATAACCAAAAAATAACTTGTTCCACTTAATAGAGAAGGAAAAATATTGTCAATGTGGTCTCTGGTCCCTGCCTTTCTACTGAAAAACATGGGAGCTTCAGTAGTTGCTTAATCCTGTTGGACCTCAGTTTCCTCATCTGTAAAACAGGAATACTCCCTTCCATGCTTCAGACATGGGAGAAGACTAAGAACACAACTATGTGAAGATACTCTCTCTAGGCAAGTAAAAGGCTATTTTGTTGTGGTGCTGCTGTTTTGGAAACTCTGTTGCCATACTAAACCAAAAAACTTGTTGCCGTCGCGTTGATTCTGACTCATAGTGACCCTACAGGACACAACAGAACAGCCCCACAGGGCTTCCAAGGAGTGGCTGGTGAATTCAAACTGCCGACCTTTTGGTTAGCTGCCACAGCTCTTAACCACGGCACCACCATGCCTCTGTTGCCATACTAGTATGCAAAAATAATTTTTCAACTCCATTTGACAAGTGTGTCTGCTCAGCTGGGCTCAAATGTCCTTTCCCCATATCTCTATGACTGAACTCAAACATCCTCTCCTTCTGGAAGCCCAACCTGGATGCTGAAAGGATGGCCCTCCTCTTGCTCCCCATGACTCTGGCTCTGCATCACTAGCTGGTTTGAGCACTTCCCGTGTTCTGTGTCACATCATTTAGCGGCCTGTCTTCCCTCACCCATGAAAGCACCATGTGCACCCTCCCCTCCACCTAAACAGCCTTTCATATGATAGGAACTCCTGGACACCTCACAGTGGCCACATCAATCTCTTGTTGACCAGCCAACACACTGCAGGCGCTCTTCTCCACCCTGTTAATGCTTCAAGGTTGAAAACTGGAAAAGGGGCATGTTCCACACAAGTACAGAGTTTCTCAGACTCACCAATACTGACATTCTGGCCAGATAATTCATTGTTGTTGGAGGTCGCCCTATGTATTGTAGGAAGTTTAGCAGTATCCCTGGCCTCTACCTACCCACTAGCAACTAACTGCTTCCCTCCAAGCTGTGACAACTAAAACGGTCTCCAGATGTTGCCAAATGTTCCCTGAGAGGCAAAATCACCCCTGGTTGAGAACTACTGCACACAGTGAGAAAGGCGTTATTTTCTCGTTACTAACAGGCATAAGCAGCAGGTACCCAAATCAAACAAATGATGGTCTTGAGCACATGTCTTCAGCACAAAAGTCCATGCCAGAGTCTCAACCAGACTTTCGTGAGACTGCACGGGATGACAGGAAGAACATCCCTCCCTCCTTTCTCAGGCTCCCTTCTCAGCCTTGAGCAAACGGAAGGGACAGTCCCCTCAACCCAGAGCCTATTTGCGTCTCCTCTGAGAGCATGTTCTGGAAGCGCTACACAGCAAGCGTGAAGATCTTTTGTGAGATTACTTATCTTGAGCGCGTGTCACTTTTTCAGCACCATAAAACTGAAATACTTGAAATAGATGTCACTACATTTGTCATGAACTGACATGGCCAATTAATATTACAAATTCACCATGGAGAAACGCTTCCAGCTCCCAAGGTATAAACTGCTGAACGTCACAATTTCATCTTGTAACAATGGGCCAACCTCGCCAGGGCTATAAATACGACACAGTATAGCCTGATTAAATGGTAAAAAGTGCTGTTCACTGGGAGTCATGTTCCAGCGTTGACACCTGCACTGTGCCTAAAGTTAACAGGCACCACTGGTGTCTTGACTGCAAACTATTTCCCATCCTTTCTTCAGGAAAAAGTTGACTGTAGCATACAATGTCATTTTTCTTCTCACCACTAGCAATTGGCTGACTCATTATACAACATGAAAGATTGTGAACACAGGTTGTCCCACGTTACGTTGCCATTTAGCTGGCTGGGCTTTTTCTCTCCCCCTCTTCCTATTTTTTTTAAAGTGGTGTCACAGCCAAACTCTCGCTCACAATGAAGCACAGCTGGGCCCTTGCCCCTGAAGAAATATACGCTGGAAATGAACTGGAAAACACTTGGTCTCCCTTTAACTTCCCACAAGACAGCTTCGCCCCATTTTGCCCCCTGGGAGTCGGCTGGCTTCCCTTCTAGCAGCCATCTTAGCGATCAAGCAGAAAAAACGTCATTGTTCCAATATTTTCAAAAATTTTCCAAACATGGCTACAAAGAAAGGACATTAGAAGTGAATTCCACGGGATGTTTGGGGAGCTGAAATGCCTTGACTTTCCCGTCTTTGCGAAAAAAGTCTTATGTTCCACTCCAGTGCCTTAGTTCTTTATGTTGTTGCTTTGGAAGACACAGAGAGTATTAAGGAAAGAGATTATGTATTAAGGAAAATAAGTATTTGCCAATAAATTACCCAGAGTGAATAAACAAAGTCTGCTTTGAAAATAAGATTCTGGAGGAAGGTGAGACCTGTAGGCATGAGTGTATGAAATCAGAAAGAAATGTGTCAAAAACAAATTACAAACCTTCCAAATGCAGGATTACACATGAATGGATGGTAATAATCACGCATCAGTCAAACTCAATGTGTGCATTTCATCAAACTGAGTTAGCTCTTGGGTCATTAATTAGTAACCCTGGTTCTAGATAGCCGAATATGAGGAAAGCTAGAGCACATGGGTGCTGCCTCAGTATTGTGATTCATTTTCTTACCTACTTCTCTTTTATTCCCCTCTTTTGCTTTTTAAAATGCCTTCTGAAGGAAAACGAAGATCATTCTTTTAAAAGGAAAATAGTCTAATCTCTGCTCACAGGGTTCGCCATGAATGGAAATTGGAGATTGTTCTCCGCAAAGTAAGTTTAATTAATTTACTAACTCCTTTACATCTAACATGAAAAATCTATATGAAGTTTTATACATTTATATTAAACTTTTTTCATATTCTTCTTCTCTTAATAATGGACTCTTTCTGTTTTATGAAAGCTGAACCACTCCATACAAAGAATAGTTTACTCCAATACAAATAGAAATTATAGAAAATATAAAAATCCCACTAAACCCTTTAATCTCGAACCTTCCAAGCAAATGAATTAATATAGAGGACATTCAAGATTTATTTTCTTTAAGCTCCAACAGTAAGGAGTATTTCAAAGTCATTCTCAAAGCTCTGGAGATTTTTAAAATCCAAATGAACCAAGCTTAACTCTGTGGTGTGATATATAATAAAACCTACTCTAGGATTCACCTACTTAAAGATATGCAGTACATTTGGATAAGAGAAAAAGAAATTAAAGAATCTAAACATATATGGATCGAATAGTTAAAAAATTTGAATAAAGATTCAGTGCTTCAGCTAATAAACCCAAGCTCCTTGGTGGATATCTTTAATCTTGACTTTAGAATGAGCCCACAAAGAAACTACTGGAGTGAATACTAGGTGAAAGAAAGAAATAATGAGCATATTTCCCTATAAGAACAATGCTGTTACCCTGTTAACTGTGAGTGTGGTACTTCCCCATCACATTCTAGCTCTGAACAGTTGTGTACGTCCATGCAACACTACCAACTGCAAATTGCCTTTTATATTAAATAAAATGTAAATGATTTTGAAAATGGTTTTCTTGTGCCTAAAGTTTGTGTCTCACATAAGAAAACATTAAGCATATTTCAAATGAAAATTTACAGTTACCAATACCCATGTCAAAGGCTGAATATCCAAGCAAGGACAGGTGAGTTAAAAAGATGAAAAAATGAAACAGAGGGCTTTGATTTTTAAGTTATGATCTTCAGTACCACTGACAACCACTGAGAAAGGAGAAAAGGTACTCAGAAGGCCTATGTGGATTATCCTAGTAAAAGTGATTTCGGTAATACAGTTATGATCAAAAGTAGCATTTGTTATATTGTAGTTATTCGTTTAGTAACCATGTGCAAGTTAATATTGTAATTTTGCTTAAATTGAAGATCCCTGATATAACTAGACTTTAAACCACTTAAAATTCATCATTATCACATATGAAGCCTAGAACTGCAACCCATAAATTCAAGAAAATATCAGACAAAATCCCAACACATTGTAGACACCATCAGATAAAGGATTTGAGTGAGTGTACTGATTATGCAAACACTAATAATCATTTGGCATTTCCATACATGCCATAGACGGGTTATCCATTTTTAATTAATTTTGAATTCATCAAAATATAGTTTACAAAAGTAATTATACTGACAATAATGCAAAGACACTTTTAAAAAATATTAGTTTTATTGAAATATAATTAATATACCATATAATCCACTCATTTAAAGTGTACAATTCAATAGCTTTTGAGTATATTCACAGGGTTGTAGCATCACCAGTCAATTTTAGACCATTTTTAACACCTCAGAAAGAAATCCTGTGCCCATTAGCAGTCACTCTCCATTCCCCTCCGACCACTCCAGCCCTAGGCAGACTAATCTGCCTCTGTGGATTTACCTATTCTGGACATTTTATATAAATTGAATCATATAATGTGTAGTCTTTTGTGACAGCCTTCTTTCACTCAGTATAATGTTTTCAAAGTTCATCCATGTTGTACATATTTTGGCACTTCATTCCTTTTTTATGGTTCAGTAATATTCAATTGTATGGATATATCATATTTTGTTTATCCATTTGTCAGTTAATGGCATTTGGGATGTTTCCACTTTTTGGCAATTATGAATAATGCTGCTATGAACAAGTTTTTGTGTAAACAAATGTATTCATTTCACTTGGGTAATATCTAGGAGTATAACTCGAGTCATATGTTTAACTTTTTGAGGAACAGCCAGACTGTTTTCCAAAGTGGCTGCATCATTTCACTTTTCCACTAGCAGCATATGAGGATTCCAATTTCTCCATATCCTTGCCAACACTTGTTATTTTATGTCTTTTTGATATAGCCATCCTAGAAGGTGTGAAGTGGCATCTCACTGTGGTATTGATTTGCATTTCCCCAATAGCTAATGGTGTTAAACATCTTTTCTTGAGCTTATTGGCCATTTGTGTATTTTCTTTGGATATTCTATTTAGATCCTTGCCCATTTTTAAATTGGGTTACTTGTTTGAAAGATACTCTTGCTATTTTGAGGATCCTCAATTAACATGCAACTTCAGCTGTAGCAGGTGCTGGATAATAAATCACTTTGGTAGAAAAAATTTGTGATAATGCAATTAATCCGAGAAGCTGGACTATATGAAGAACGGGGCATCAGGATTGGGGGAAGACTCATTAACAACCTTTAATATGCAGATGACACAACCATGCTTGCTGAAAATGAAGAGAACTTGAAGCACTTACTGATGAACATCAAAGACTGCAGCCTCCAGTATGGATTACACCTCAACATGAAGAAAACAAATCCTCACAACTGGACCAATAAGCAACATCATTATAATTGGAGAAAAGATTGAAGTTGTCGAGGACTTCATTTTACTTGGATTCACAATCAATACCCATGGAAGCATCAGTCAAGAAATCAAATTTCTTTGCATTGGGCAAATCTGCTACAAGAGACCTCTTTAAAAGTGTTAAAAAGCAAAGATGTCACCTTGAAGACTGACCCAAGCCATGGTGTTTTCAGTTGCTTCATATGCATGCAAAAGTTGGGCATTGAATAAGGAAGACCAAAAGAAGAACTAATGCGTTTGAATTACGGTGTTGGCAAAGAATACTGAATATACCATGGACTGCCAAAAGAATGAACAAATCTGTCTTGGAAGAAATACAGCCAGAATGCTCCTTAGAAGCAAGGATGGTAAGACTTCGTCTCACCTACTTTGGACATGTTATCAGGAGGGATCAGTCCTTGGAGAAGGACATCATGTGTAAGAGGGTCAGCGAACAAGAGGAAGACCCTCAACAAGATGGACTGACACGGTGGCCGCAACAATGGGTTCAAGCATAACAACGATTGTGAGGATGGCACAGGACCAGGCAATGTTTCGTTTTGTTGTGCATAGGGTTGCTATGAGTCGGAATCGACTCGATGGTAACTAAGAACAACAAATGCAATTTAACTATTTTTTCCTACATTATGTGAAACAAGTTGAATGCCACAGAGAAAAAGTACCACCCAGGGCTCATAATAGATAGTCATCCTCATCCACTTTCATACAATAGGAGGAAAAAGGTGTCATTAATGACAAGGAAAACTCTCCCCTCCTCTACTCAGTTCAAATCCAAATGAGGTAATCAAGTGAGGCTTCTGGGAGAAGGTGGCATTCAAGATGGAGTCTTGAAGGAAGGCATGGAAGGATTTCAGTAGTTTGAAATGGAGAAAGGGCATTTCAGCCAGAGGGGGCAGTGCCTGCATTTGAAGGAGAGGGAGGTGACAGGTGGTCCTCTCTGGCTGGGTGTTATAAGCAGCACAAACGGATGGGCTGGACAGTGGTGTCTGACCTGACTGTATTACAAGGCTGAAGGAGAAAGATTTTATTAAGAAGTTAGTGATAGGCTATTGGAAGTTTTAGGTGGGAAAAGAGGCTAATGACCTAACCAGTGCTTCAGAAGCACTGGCTGGAATGTGGATGTAAGAAAGATTGGAAAAGTAAGAAGGCTCAAGAGAAGGGGATCTACCACAAGGCCATGGTAACTCAGAGAGTGAGAAAAGAAACTGGAGTTGGTGGCAGCAGTGAGAAGGGAGGAGTAGGAGACTCAGAACCAATGCAAAAGAAAGACAGGCATTATTTGGAGACACAAATGCTGCAATGAGAGAGGAGGATAAGTCAAAGCAACCTAGAGTTCCTGTCTAGGTCACTAGGAGAATGACAGGCACTATAACAGGCACCACTGCCTTCCTCTGTACTTTCACTAGCACCTCTTCAAACAGAAACGAGACTACGAGCTCCGTGAGGCCAGAGGTCATGTCAGTCTCCTTCTCTAAAGTAGCCCTGAAGCCTGGCATAGTGCCTGGTCCAATGTAGGCACTTAATCAAAACTGAATAAGCATATGGTTTCTCTGAAGCATGGTACTGCTTCTTTACTACAACCACATTGCCTGTTAGTAGGAAATAATGGGCTGATGGACTTAAACTGCAAGAAATATTTTTAAAAATTGAGGGTCTGCTATGTCTCAGGAAACCCTGGTAGCATAGTGGTTAAGTGCTACGGCTGTTAACCAAAAGGTTGGCAGTTCGAATCCACCAGGCGCTCCTTGGAAACTCTACAGGGCAGTTCCACTCTGTCCTACAGGGTCACTATGAGTCGGAATCGATTCGATGGCAATGGGTTCAATGGGCATGGGGTATGTCTCAGGCATGGTGACAGGCACGGGGGACATGGCAGGGAACAAGAGCAAAGTCTCCACCTTTATGGAGTTCACATTTTAACTAGGTCTTGAAAGACAATAGCCTAGGGCTAATCAAGTTTTAATTAACTGAACTAACTGGATTAACTTGAATGGTACTAACTGGTCTCCAGATTTCAGTCAATGGAATAGGCAACCTATAGCTCCTCCACAATCTCTTCTAACTGCAACCCCAGATGTTGGCAATTATCCCATAAAATTAGTGCGCACTGTACTGACCACTGTAAGAAATGAATTTTATAATCTTGATTTTTTTTGTATCTAAGTGGTTTTCTTGAGGTTAAAGAGTTTAATCACTATTTTAATCTCTTTAAAAATGTGCAAAGAATCATTTGTGATCAGACTGATTAAGATATAAGCACACGATGCATTGCATTCCAGGTAATAACATATGGCTTCCTGAATGCCAACAAGAGAGCAGGGAAGAGAAGAAGGAGAAGGAAGAAAAGAAGGAGAAAGGCAAGGGGTAGAAGAAGGGGAAGAGAGGGGAGGAAAGGAAGAGAAGAAGACAGAAGGAGGAGAGGGGCTTGGAGGTACCTATTCTATGGTGAATTCCTATAGTCTTTTGTTGTTGCAGGATTTCTCAATACTTCCCACAGCTTTATTTGTCTGGTTGCCAAATAAACTCTCTTCCCAAACAAAGTAAGAGAGAAAGCAAGTGAAAACTGTTCATTTGCAAAATTGAGACTCACCGAGTTAAAAAATTAAGTTGTACAGATCAGAAATGTAATCATAGGAGACAAGCTCTGAGAGTTTTTCAATCACTGTGGGGCTGCATCAATTTAAAGTCATGTTACATTAAAGAGAAAAGCATCTGGGAGAGTCTCCCCGTGTCACTTCAGATTAGATTTGTTGTTGTTATCGGGCTGTGCATTTTGATGGCTTTCTTTCACATTTAAAGATATTGCTTAATGTCCATAAATAGGGAACATATAAGACTTGGCCTGGGTTGCCCAGAGGTTAGTAGACCGCACAGATTAACATGAAGAGTAAAACACACTGCGCTCGTCTAGGTTCACATTAATATATTAACTAACATCTGTGGAGTGATCTAACATGGGGCAACTTCAAACCCAGCAATTGTTTAACTCCGTTCCACTTAATTTTAGAGTTATACAAAAATCAATTTGTGGTCTATCTCCCTTCACCTATTCTACCATGTAGGAGGGAATTAGAAAATTCCATCCAGTCTGTCTCAATGTCTCGTCAAGTGCGACTTCCTTCATCTCACCAAGATCTTGTTAAATTGCACACGAGTTTAGTCTTGTGCTCTCAACATCAAGTTGCATAAAAGTGACACTTCATCAGTTTAAGTGTTAAGTTTTCAAATTGTGAAGCATCTAATTGTGACAATAAATTCACCTTGCTTTCCTCTATGGCCAGACATCTGTATCTTTAACAAACGCAAGTGGCAGTATAAAAACAATTACACTCCAAAACTCTAATGAATAAAAATCACTGTCACTATAGATTGCACTTAAACTTGGATACACACCACAGTGTGCTTCCACACTACAGGGCACATGCAGGCTAAGAAAATTCTGAGCTAGGCACAGCCCTCGCCTCAAAGTAACACCTTCCCTTACTTTGTTTTCTAGAGTGGGGAGAATGCTCTAGACATCATGAATCTAGAGAAAACATTAAAACCTCTCTGTGACTGTAATCAATTTAGTGATTTTATCATTACATCTTTTTCCCCCTTGGAGGAAGGAGAAGTCTTCATATTTGTCGACAGTAGAATTTGAAAAACGATTGTTTGCTACGTGTTATGAACTGAACTGTGTTCCCAAAAAATATGTGTTGGAATCCTAACCCCTGTACCTGTGGATATAATCCCCTTGGGGAATAGGGTTTTCTTTTGTTATATTAGTGAGGTCGCATCAGTGTAGGGTGTGTCCTAAGTGTAATCACTTCTGAGTTACAAAAAGCTGATCAGACACAGGAGGAAGAATAAACGAAGGAAGAGAGAGTCCACATGAACATCACCAAGAAGCTAAGGAAAACCAGGACTACAGATGCTGAAGGAGACAAGGATTTTCCCCCAGAGCCAAAAGAGAGAGGCTTCCCCTAGAGCCAGTGCCCTGAATTTAGACCTCTAGCCTCCTGAACTGTGAGAAAACAATTTTCTCTTCTTTGAAGACACCCACCTGTGGTATTTGTGTTACAGCAGCACTAGAAAACTAAAACAATACATAATTCAAATCATGACACCTACCAACCAAAACACCACAGTCAGCCCTTTAGGGCTACATCATCCACACATATAACCAACTTGACAAGGAAATTAAGAAAGGCAAAGACAGAAGGGACAGGGAAAGTGAGCAATCGAGGGGGGTCACCCCCATCTCTGCATCCTATGGAAGACGAAGCTACTGCTAAAATACAAAGAGGAAACTGGTTTACAGGCTTCCAAACTGGCTTTTGAATTGCCAAGGACATCACGTTTGGAAGGACCTTTGAGGGTAATTCTGACTACACTTCCAGTTTCTATGCTGACTTCAGAGTCTGATCTCTGCAGGAGAGAAGTTTCCACGGCCGCCATGGCCTCCAGAATTATCTATCCCTGTACCCCTATATATTAACCACCCTTTCCCGGTAGGTGAAATAACTGTTTGCTGAGTGAATGAATCTTATGTATGACATTTCAAGCATGTGTGAAACACTTTGCAGAACACCTGGCACACAATAACTTTCAATAAGGGATTTCTCTTCTGAGCCCCTGTTAAGCTTTTTGCTATATTAAGGTCGGAAGCCCAGAACCAGGCAGGATAGTCTGGTATGGCTCCAATTTCATCATGAGGATCATGCTCCTCAACACAGCAGGGATTTATAAACAGCAGTGTTCTATCTTAGGCAGTACACTAGTCCCCTCAATGATTTGGGACCCTTTACTCATTTTCTACCCAAGCCATGGTATTTTCAATTGCCTCGTATGCATGTGAAATCTGGACAATGAATAAGGAAGACTGAAGAAGAATTGATGCCTTTGAATTATGGTGTTGGTGAAGAATACTGAATATAATATGACTGCCAAAAGAACAAACAAATCTGTCTTGGAAGAAGTACAGCCAGAATGCTCCTTAGAAGCAAGGATAGCAAGACTTTGTCTCACATACTTTGCACATTATCAGGAGGGACCAGTCCCTGGAGAAGGACATCATGCTTGGTAAAGTAGAGGGTCAGTGAAAAAGAGGAAGACCCTCAACAAGAT
>NW_004443989.1:1415750-1443358 GCF_000243295.1 Trichechus manatus latirostris | reverse complement strand
CACATTATCAGGAGGGACCAGTCCCTGGAGAAGGACATCATGCTTGGTAAAGTAGAGGGTCAGTGAAAAAGAGGAAGACCCTCAACAAGATGGACTGACACAGTAGCTGCAACAATAGGCTCAAGCATAACAACAACTGTGAAGATGGTGGAGGATCAGGCAGTGTTTCGTTTTGTTGTACATAGGGTTGCTATGAGTTGGAATCGACTTGATGGCACCTAACAACAACAACATTCATTTTCTACTGCTCAAACAAAGCTATTTCCTCCTTGACTTGTATCATTTGCAGTTTTCTTCACCAAGGTTATACCTTGTTTCTACCTTAAGCCAGTTAGCCTCTCTAAGCCTCAGTTTACTTATCTGCAAAACGGGAATTAATAGTCCCAACTTCTCAGAGGATCTTCATAAGAATTAAAAGAGGCAATGCATACAACGTAGAGCTGAGCACCTCACACAAAGTAAGTGCTTGATACAAGGAAGAAACAGATCCATGGGGCTAAAGTGATTCGCCAAAGACCACACGGTTATATAGCAAAGACTGAAATATAATGCAATCCCCTTTCCCCTGCTAGCACTCTCTTTCTACCAATATCCTGCGTCTGCTACCAAATCCTTCCATGACTCAAACTGGTGGGTTTTAGACTATATCAGATTAAACAATGAAGACAATTCTCTTAATTAAACGCACTCTCGTGATAGTCTATATAAAGCTGTTTGACTATGATTAAGTACCAGATATCGTCATACCAACGGAACAAATATATACTGAGTAGTACTCCTGGGTTCCAATCTAATGTCAAAATTTTAAATAGAGAACTTGTATTCGGTAATCCTTATTCCTTATTATTGTTGATATTCAACTTATGTTCACAAATATAAGGCAGCTCATTAAAAAAACAAAACAAACAAACAAGACATAAAACCCAACTACGAAATCTACCGTGGGTCAAACTGAGTATAGCATATAGCTAGGCATTAAGGTTACAAAGAAATAAAGACTTGGCCTTGCGTTCAGTAGGCTTAGCAACCCCATCAAGGACTATGGACGTGAGTATTAGAAAATAAAATGCTAGGCAATAGAGGTTAAATGCCAGTGATGGGCAAGAAAAACAGTTACCCTGAGTGCTGAGGTCAAGAGAGAGGCTTCAGGAGGAGGCCAGACTTGAATAGCAGGAGAGATGGTGGTGTGGGTGATGGCAATGACAAAGGTCATAGGAACCAAGCGCCAGGCAATGGGCTTGGTGACTTATGGGGGTCATCATCTAACCACATAACGCCCTAGAAGGTAGGAACAATTGTGAACCACATTTTACAGATGAGGAAACTGAAGTTCAACAGGTGCAGCACTTTTTGCACAGGCCACACAAGTAGGAATTGGTGGGGCCGGGACTGGGACGCTGCAGCCTGACCCTGAAAGCACTCCACTATCGGCAAAGATACTCCAGCAAAAGGAACAGCAGTGACGTGTGGTGATAAGCCAGTGACAGGGATCCTGAGACCTGAAATGTGGGCGCTTACTTCCATAGCACCAGGGATGAGCCCAGGTACAACCAATCACATGCCATGGGCAGGAGGGAGGCAAGGTGAATCTGATGGGCAGGGTGCCCTGCCCCGGTGGCCAAGAGGGGCAAACAGCAGAACACAGGTCAGACCTCCATTCGGTGCTTAGAAGAACTGAGGCAGCGGTACAAGAGAGGCTCAGGATGCAGTGCGGTACGTTGATCAGTTCCTGCTCTGCGGCGGCCCGTCCCCTCACACCCCGGACAGGTCTCAAGACAGCCTCCTGAAACTGCCCTGGGGGCCCCAGAGGCCCTGAGGTCTCCCGGGCTTGTCACTCAGGCACGGAATACGCTTAGTCTAATTGGATATTATTCCCTCTTTATGAAGCCAGGCAGGTTGTTACCTAGTTTCCCGGGTAAGACATTTGCAGCATCATTTTGCAATTACATCTCCCTGGTATTTGTCATGGCACAGAAATGAAATTTCTGTGTCCCTGGTCCCCAATGTCATCTTTTTCTTCTGTTTAAAATATAGGTGATATGCCAGTTCTTTTTTAATCTGTAAGCTCTTTTCCTTCCTCTACAAAAAATTCCTGCGATATCTGACCAATTATTTTCTAACCCACATTAAAAATAGATACCATTTCCATTGCCATAGTGGCAGTTACTAGAGCTGCTCGCAATTGTTCTGGTTCTGTGATTCTGTGGGGCACATAGTAAGATGGCACTTCTCTGTCCATTTCAAGGTTGGGCACGGCCACGGACTTGCTTTGGCCAGTGAACTGTGGGTCGAGATACTATTTCTGGTGGAAGCTTTACAAGCCAGGCACTAATTTGCCATGTTCTTTCCCTCTACTGCAGAAACAGCAGAGGTACAAGGAGAAGGTCAGCCTGGATCCCTGAGGAACTTTAATGAGGAGAGCCCCCTTCATACCGTAACTTGGTCAGTTATCATGTACAAGAAATAAACCCATTGTGTTAAGCCACTGAGATCTGAGAGGTGTTGGTTACTGCAGCACAATCTAGTGCATGTTATTAGTTGCCGTCTAGTCAACTTCAAATCATGGCGACCACACGTACAACAGAAAGAAACCTTGCCTGGTCCTGTGCCATCTTCACAATAGTTGGTATGCTCAAATCCATTGCTGTAGCCTCTGTGTATTTTGAGTGCCTTCCAACCCTGGGGGCTCATTTTCCAGCACTATATCGGACAATATTCTGTTCTGATCCATAAGGTTTTCACTGGGGAATTTTCAGAAGTAGATTGTCAGACTTTCTTCCTAGTCTGTCTTAGTTTGGAAGCTCCGCTGAAACCTGTCCACCATGTGTGACCTTGCTGGTATTTGAAATACCAATGGCATAACTTCATAGCAACACACAAGCTCCCACAGTATGACAAACTGACACATGGGTGGTGGAAATCAGTGTATACTGACTGATAAAAAGCCATTTTAACAGGTTCAGGTTCTATCTTTGTGTTTTGCCTCTTTGTCATGAGGTTGGGTTTTGTTTTACCTCCATCACTATTAAGACTGCTTGTGACTTATCAAGGGTGGGCCAGTTAGACTCCCTACATTGCAATGTCCATCATAACTCCTGAGTTATTTTTGGTTCCTTCTTATACATGTTGCACACTGTCCTTCTTGAACCTGATCCAGACCTGCAGAACAAGAAAGCACACCTCATCTTGAAAGGATTACAGGGGAACTCACATACATTTCAGTTAAAAAGTTCAAATCCACACGGTTGTAGAATCCAGTACGAGCCACACACGTAGTCAAAGCAGTGAGTCATTCCTCCCACCTTCCTCTGGCAAATCCCCACTGTACCTGGGACCTGAGTCCTTCTGGAACGCTCTACCCATTGCTCCCTCTGTGGTTATATCTTTTTCCACCAATCTAGATTGATCATACTCTGCCCTCAGAGAAGAAATCAATCCGTACCTTCTCCACCTAGTAAGAGGTAGAATGCTGGAATGTTCCCAGGATCAGCCAGATGCTCATCTTTGGACTAAGGTTAATACCTCTGCTGAGTGCCTTACCCGGGAGGGAAGTTCATCGCCCTGTATTTCAAGCAGGCCAGCCACCTGCCTGCAGCTTTCTCTTATCTTTCTCAAATAGACCAAAAAAATAATAATAATAATATGATCAAATATATCTATCATGATTATATGCTAAGAACTTATCTCTAATTTCCAAATCAAACTGAAGCTCAGGGAGGATAAACGGCAGGGCTTGGATTTGAACCACGTTCTTCTGATGCCATGCTCACATCCCTCCACAAACTTCTTCCCTCCATTTCATCATATTCTTCTCCCTGTCAGGAAGATTCTCCAACCATATCTCTACTGCAAAGACTTCTTCCTGCTTCTCCCATTAGCAATACTCACCTAGGCTCTTCTTTTTAGAACATCTTTTCCACAGTGTCAGTAACAGAATTAGTGCACTTCTAGGCACACAGTCTAGCTGCCTATTTTTTCTAAGTTTCTCAGGCAGCAACTGCCAACATTCACGGGTACTTTCTAGAAGGCAGGTTCTTTATGAAGCAGCTCACGCGCGTAATCTCCTAACTGCCTGATTCTCTCCTTCATTCAAATATCATCTTGTCAAAAAAGCCTCGCCCAAGAACCCTGACTAGAGCAGTGCTTGACACCTAGTGGGCTCACAATATATATGACGAGTGAATGCACGAATGAACGAAATAAGCCCTTCAAAGTCATGCCTGTGGATGCCTTGCAAAGTATGAGTTCCGTGCAATGGCTCAGCTGGTTCCATAATCACCTTCCTGAGAAGTAGAGCCTACCCGAGACGCCCAGGAAATCCGGCAGCACAAAAATTGAGCCTGCAGTACCCATCCTCTTCCACCGAGCCATGACAGGGCCAGAACCAAAAATAATTCCTCTCAGCCCCCCAACCTCTCACTAGGAATATCTGAAGTATCTTTTATCAAACTTTAGAGGCTCAAATTGCCCACAATTCTAGAAATGCCTCCAGTTACTATGGATTTATCAGTAAAGAGAATGAAATAAAGAAAATTTGTTTCATAGTTAAAGCCAAGTCCACTTTATCCCAGATGTACTTAAATCACTTAGCTCTTAACAGAATCTTTAACTATAAATATACTAAAATTGGTAGTAGGATAGATTAACTACAAAAGGAAATTAACACTGCCTTGGAGAATGGAGATAATGTATTAAACCACTGATAGGCTACTTTTGAGAAATATAACTCGGTAGACCTAACATTTTTAAATGGATACTACGAATGATGAAATACTGCTTGGCCATCTTCTGAAACGCAATCGAATTTACACTGATTAAAGAAAGGGGGGATATCTAATCTTATACAACGCCCTACGTTAAAAACTTTAAACAAGCCCCAAAAATGACTCCTTAGGGAAATAGGTTTCAGTGACTAAGCAGGGTGCCATTAAAACGTAGTATTTAGTTCCACTATGAGCGTGTGTGTGTGCAGGGTTTCATTCGTGGGTAAATTAACACTTCTACCACTTATCTGTTAGTTTGTCTTACTGTGGTGGCTTGCGTGATCCTATGATGCCGGATGCTATGCCACTGGTATTTCAAACACCAGCAGGGTCACCCATGGTGAACAGGTTTCAGCAGAGCCTCCAGGTGAAGACAGACTATGAAGAAAGGCCTGGCAATCTACTTCTGAAAATTAGCCAATGAAAACCTTATGGATCACAACAGTACTGCCTGATGAAGTGCTGGAAGATGAGCCCCCTGAGTTGGAAGACACTCAAAATAAACAGAGACCACAACAATGGACTCCAGCATATCAACAGTTGTGAAGATGGCACAGAACCAGGCAAGGTCTCATTTTATTGTACATGGGGTGGCACGATTCGGAGCCAACAGGCCAGCAACTAACAACAACAAATTAACACTTGCCTTCCAGAGAAATCAGCAGCAACAGCAAAAGTTTGCCTTGTCATTAGCCCTGTTTGCTTTCTCCAAAGCAAACTGACAGTCACATGATGCACTACATTAAAAATCCTCGCTGGTATCGACTGCCTGGAGCCGTTGCTTCCCTGTTAAATACAGCACAGCTCAATTAACAGCTCTTCAATATACAATTTAATTTTTCTTTCATCTTGATCCACAGCCCAGCTCAAAATGAGGAACGCTGGAATAGATGTACTAAGAATATTGAAGCAAGTCTTTATAAATAAACCTATCACACTTGTAATGATTTCTGTCATAACATGACAAAATAGATGAAACTCAGCATCTGGCACTTCGGTTCACACGTCATTTTTCCAACATCACCAGAACCTTGGGATTTTTTTCCTTTTTTTTTCCTTTTTTAGGCTTTTCTCTAATACTTTTTTCCAGTTATCTCCGAATGATATTCTGCTGTTGGAGAAAAGTTGATCCTTTTTTTTTTTCCTTCCCTTTGTGACACCTCTTCAGAAAGAACCAGGGAAATTACTATTCTGCTACTTACTTGTAAGGTAAGGCATGTAACTTATAAATGAATTATGAAGGTCTTACCCTTGGAAACACATACATATTTCATCATAAATGGGACCCATAACATTTACTCCACATATAGTATTTACATTTATACATGATTATTCAAGGTTTTTTAAATCTCAGAAAGCCCCGTACTTTCATAAGCAAACCCAACATTCTCCTTTAACCTGTAAGGCACAAAATAGAATGTACAAAAAGTACTCCCAAATGACCCCGTGCACACACGTTCTCCCTGGGTGGAAGGCATTATGTTAACAAAGAGTACTGTGAATCAAGTGATTTCTCGAACATATACAATGCAGTGTTCAAATAGCTCCATATGCCTGCTGTTTGTCAAAGGCAGATGTTTCACCCTGGACCAGAGACAGTGTCTTCTGTTTAAACAGATTCATAAAAACAGATATGACAACACTTCATGCCTTGGGTTGGAAGTACTGCAGTCCTGATGTGGTTTTCCAACAGTCTGCATGAAACAGGTGAGGAAGGAGCAGGGCCCTCCTTCCATACATGAATAGAAGAGACAGGCTTAAAACTCAGTCCCCTTCTGATAAAATCACTCCACTTGGTCTTTTCCAGCTGCAAAGGAAGAGTTCTTGGGGACCATCATAGTCACATCTAGGTGACAAATGGAGTTACTTAAGATTTACTTGTTATATCCAAATGTATTTAATTTTCACATTGTAATTATAATTTATAACCTATTTTAAAAATTCAAAATGCATTTCATATTTTTCCACTCATTCACTGTCTACTTAGCATGAGACAGAAATTACACATAAATGTGCATAAATACACACACACACACACACAAGTACAACCATTCAAAATATGAACTGACACAACTACCCGTATTGTAAACACCCCACCTGGGCTTCATCCATATGTTTCTTCCCCCATGTTGTGCTATTACTTATATGATTTGGAGGGAACAAAACAAAAGCTGTAAGAGACTTTTAATTGTCAGAGATAGAGCACTTAGAATTCATAGTAATTAACTAGTCATTATTTCAAATAAGAACATTAATTGGTATGTTCAGAAAATCTGCAGCATTGCAAAATTTAAAATAAACATTACGAAGATATTACTTACAACTAATCTATATTTACCACTGAACTGAGCTTCAAACTGTATTTCTTTCTATTATGCTTTTATTGGCTACAGCACACAGTAAATGGGGTGTGTTACGCACAGCTTCCTAAACACCTAAATTTATAAAACCCAATTACATAAATTAATTAGGAATGAACACATACATTTCTGTCTTTGTTTGCAACTGCAACATATTAAACATGACAAAATTAATAAGTATACCCTAAAAGAAAAATAGTGCCATGTATTCATTTTCCATAACAGATTTTTATGAGATTTAATTTGACTTATCTAGTCCTAAGGGTCATGATTCTTAATAAATATGCAGTTTCTAGCCATTTCATACACATATATATGTAAGGGTATGTTTTTATGGTCCCTAAAGGACTAAGAATGTATAAATTCAAGAGCATTTATTTCAAGATCTAAAAGCGAAGGGCAAAAAATTACAGAAATGTTATTTCTATCTTGTTTATCTCTTACACTATTATCAAAGACAGCTTTTTGGTAATTACAGCAGTACATACACAAAATTAAGTGATTTGCCATCACCTACATTATCACAGGAAACATCCATTGAAACAAACGTAGTCTCTGAGTTTCTCTTCATATCTTGAATTGAAACTATGCCCTGAAGTCACCTTTAAACTAAGTAACAGTTTGGCCCAAAGAGTAAAGTGTGTCACCTTTGAGTATTGTGTTACTTAAAATATAAAAAGAAAAAACTGTATAAGACCAAAGGGTCAACAGCTATTTTAAAGCACAGATGAGAAGGTTTGGGGAGGAGGAAGCAGGGAGATTAAGTAAATGGAAGTAAAACAGCTAGAACAGAAATAAAAAGAATGTTGACACAATGTGAAGAAAGTAACCAATGTCCCTGATCATTATGACTAGAAACTGTGGAAACGGAGTAGGTTTTGCTGTGTATATTTTTACCAAAAGCAAAATTTAAAAAGAAAAAAGACTATACAAATAAATAAAACAAGCTTAGTCTTTGCTGTAAGCACGAATCAAACATTGATATGTTATTCAAGTCAGTTAGAAGAACATGGTTGGAAATAGACATAATTTTTTTTTAATGCAAAAATCAGAACCCATACCTTCCTATTATATTTAAAGTAAACCATATAATTTTACATCATTATTATTCAGAATAGTATTTTCTTACTTAGAAAATGCTAAAAGGAAATAGTCTTATTTTGACAAAAGGTAAAAGTAAAGAGATGCATAATGAGAAACTCTCTTCTCATCCCCAATCAATGCATAATCTTAACAGTATCATTCACGTGGGCTTGCGAGATTCATAGGTCCAGAAACTCAGGCTGGCAGGAGTGTGTGTTGAGTGCACATGCTGTGAGCTGGTTAAGAGCTGTGGTTAGGAGTACAATAGTGATGTTGTGAAAGCAGAGCCTGTCTCAGGCCTCTGTTCCCATTCCCACTCCTGAGAAACAAATGAGATTCTTCAGGTCATGGACCACTTCAGTGGGTCAGACAATGCTCCAGGCTCCCTACACTACCAGCCCTTGTTTGCTGGAGTTAAGAGGGAGGCCCTCACCGGAATAAATAAGAATGCAGAGTTCTTCATATCACCACACAAGGTGACACACAGTCTATCTTAAACAAAAGGGCCTGACTTCATCTTTATAATTCAAGAGTCTCTGCCAGGGGCCCAGTGGGACCTGAAACAGTGGAAGGAGGAGGCTCCTTGCAGTCTAGTTCACAGCCTCACATCCTTAGTGCTCCCTGTGGCTTCCACATAGGCGCCTCCAACTCAACAGGACCCAAATCCAAGTATCTCTCCCACCCCGCCACTCACATGTGCCTCCCCTTCCTGCTCTTGTGCTCCCTATTTCAGTGAAAGGCACAGCAACCCAAGCAATCACCACCGAAGGCATCCTAGAGCCCTTCCCTTCCCTCTCCCCCTTACCCCACTGCCCACCTCAGCATCTCCTTCTTTGGCCTCTCTCCAATCCATCTTCTTCCCTCCATCCTGCTGCCACTGTCTTCACAGAAACCCATGTTTCCTGCTGAGATAACTACAAGAGACGTCTGCACCAAACCTCAACAGGCTCCAAAATCCTAAATCTAATTTCCAAATGCTCATCTGAGCAAGGAAAGGCCTTGCTTGAATTGTAACCACTCCCTCCCTTGCCCTCAATACAAAGCCCAAACACCTTAGCAAGTTAGTAACAGGTCTTTGTGGTCTGCCCCAACTTTCTTATCCAGCTTCATCTCTCACTGTGCCTCTATTCTCTCCCTGCACTCTAGTGGTGGGGAGGTCCATGGTCTTCCCAAAAGTGCCTTGCTCCCTCCTGTCTCCAGACCTCTGCCCGGGGAGTATTCTCTGACTATAATGCCCTTCTTTCCTTTTCTTCTATTTGCCAACTCCTAGTAACTCTCCAACATTCAAATACAAACTCACCTCCTCTAGGAAGTCCTTTCTGACTCCCCATCCCACTGACCAATGGGGTTAGATGCTGTGGTGGTTTCAGAATAGGTCCACAGATAATTGACAATCCTCCCCTCATAAAGTGCAGCCTACTTCCCGTTCCCTTCAGTGTGGGCTGGACTTAGTGACTCACTTCTAATGAAGTGAATGTGGCAGAAGTGAAAGTGGGTGACCTCCGAGACCAGGGCACAAACAGCACTGTGCCTCCAGCCTTGCTCTCTCATTCTGGGATCACTTGATCTGGAAAAATGCAGATGCTATGTTGTTAAGACCCTCAAGTAGCTTTACAAAGAGGTCTGTGTGGTGAAGAACTACAGCCTCTGGTGAGCCAGGGAGGAACTGAGCCCTCCAGCCAACAGCCATGTGAGTGAGCCATCTTGCAGGTGGATCTTCCAGCCCTGGTCAAGCCTTCAGATAACTGCAGGTTCAGTCAACATGTTTACTGCAACCTCGTGAGATATACTGAGCAAAAGATACTCAGCAAAGTCACACCTGAATTCCTTTTCCACAGAAACTCTGTGAGATAATATATGTTTACTGTTTTAAATCACTGACTTTTGGAGTAATGCAGGTGCCCTCCCTGTATGCTTCTACAGCATCCTGCATTTCCCTCTCTCTCTAGTCCCCAGCACAGTACCTGGCACACTCCTGGCACTGAATACACTTGAGGGACCCACGGATGGATGGTTGAATTAGTGAATTTTTGAACAGATGAGCCAGCACGACAAGGACTGGTGATAATGTACAAATAATATTCTAGCGCTTGTTATATAAGGATGCAGTGGTATAATGCTATGGTAAGATAACCAGTTAAAATCAATACTTGTTCAAGCTAGAAAGAAGAGAGAAGAGTAGAGGCATTGTCATATATCCACATTAATATTTCAAGAGGCCAAACCAGGCAGGAGCCCTGGTGGCGCAGTGGTTAAGAGCCTGGCTGCTAACCAAAAGTTTAGCGATTCAAATCCACCAGCCACTACTTGGAAACCCTGTGGGGCAGTTCTACTCTGCCCTATACGGTCACGATGAGTCGGAATTCACTTGATGGCAATGGGGTTGGTTTTTTGGTTTAGACCAGGCACCATACTGAAAATCACTGCTTGGGGAAAGAGGGGGAGGGTGGGCACTAAGAAAACCCACACACTTTTTTTTTTTTAATAACAGCTTCATTGAGAGATCACTCATATGCCATACAACCCACCCATTTAAAATGTACAACTCAAAGGTTTTTAGTATACTCACAGTGTTGTGCAACCATCATCGCAATCAATCTTAGAATATTTTTATAAACCAAAACAAAACCCCATACCCATAAGGAAGGATGGGTGGACAGCTGGATGGGTGGATGTATGAATGAGTGGACAGGTTGTGGATGGATGGGTAGATGGTGTTTTCCTATCCTGGCCTGTTGTTTCCTGCCCTTTTTTCCTGCCTTGATTGCCTGTCCATCTCCCCATTTCTTTTCAACAGATATCCTTCTAGGCCCAGCTCTTCTCCAAAGCCTCTCATGACACTACCTTCCACTCCCATAACTAAAAAAGAACTTCCAGTTTTTAATGTCATTTATCCTGTCACCAGTGTCAGAGTTATTTGTGTAAATGACATCCCTGCCTCCTAGACTTGAGCTCCTGGAAGGCAGTACTGATTCAAGTTCCAGCCCCCTCTCCTCCACAGCACCCAGCACAGTAGCTCCAACGAAACCGCTTATTAATTAACAATCATCCATTAACTGGCTAAATATTCAAAATAACTTTTTTTTTAAAATCTTTTTACTTCCAAAAAGTAAGGGACCTAGAATTTAAAATCCTCCGTTCTCTGATCTTAGGAAATTAGTGACCTAAACTCACATAAGCACCAACAAGGTCCAGCTTTGCTTCCTCTTTGGACTTGTGGTGCAAGCTAAGGCAAGCCTCTTCTCTTCTCCCTCCTGCACAATCTCAAGGTGTGCAGTCAGGTGATTTCTAAGGCCCCTCCCACCTCACCCATTCTACAGTCCCTTGACTCAGATGAGAACAGAGGAGGGCTAAACCGATGACTTTTCACCTAAGCAGCCACTATGTAAGTCTAACATTATGTTGGTTCAAATTAGGGTTTAAAAAAACCAAAAAGGCTGGCGGGGTGTGGGGCGGCATCTACCCATAGGTTGTAATGAACTGCTCTTCACCATTCTGCCTCTTTCAATTATTCTGACCCTAAAGAAACACTCTTGCTACAGGTAATATGAGTTACCTTGCTTCCTGGCCAATCATGTCTTCGCCATTTGCTCCCCCTCTCTTCTCTTCTCACCATTTGTGTCCCAAAATTGAGATGGTGGTAAACAAAAGTGCCACACCATCATGATCAAGGAGAGTATAGATATCAACTTGTTACCCACCAACTCCCCATAAATAAGTGTTTCAGCTTTGCCAAACATTTCTCATTTTATCTCTTGGCTATCAATACTGTGGACTTAGAATACAGTCTTAGAATAATCAAGCACAAATTATTATTACGGTTTCATTATACCTTCTCATGCTTTCAATATTCCTGTAAGCTTAATAAGTTTTCCTTACACCCTCAGCGTTTTGCGTGTTACCCATATAATGATGTAATTTACTTTGCCTTTTGAAAAAGTAATTGTCTTAACATACAAACAATTTGGTTCTTAGTTGAAATTTTTTCTCTACTTCGGTAATCACCGAGGAAAGGAAATATGGTGCCAAACTATGGGTACATTAACTTCTTCTGACACAAACATTTTATTTGGGTGTTTTGCAACTGCATAGTCCCCTCTACCTACAGTGGATTTTGTTCTTGTTATTTGCCATCCAGTCGGCTCTGACTCATGGTGACCTCACAGAGGGACTTAATTAAAAAACAGAAATGATCATACTGTTTTCTGTCCAATTTTCCTTATAACTGCTTCCCTGAGAGTGAAGAATTGCTGTCTCTCTTTGGAAGGCTGAAGTAAATGTTTGCCTTTTAACGGTAAGCTTTTCTTCTGTTTGCAGTCCACTGTGCACTCCTACCTGCTTACAAATAGAAATGGAATGAATTTTTAATAGCATGAATTGAATTCAGGAGTGATACCTGGTTTCTCCTCCAGCACAGCCCATCAGCAGTGCACACATGCAGAGTGCTCCCATCCACAGTACACCCTGCTCAACCAGAGAGGGCTACCCAGAGACAGAAAACGGTGATGCTTTACAGAAACAGACAGGCTCACCTTGGGCAAAGGCCACCACACTCTAAAATTAATCCAGCCCTTATAGACAACAAAGCTTCCCTCAGGCTTTAAATGCTGAAGCCGGACCTCCCACTACGTAGATTAACTGTGAAGAAACACCAAGTGAGGGCAAACTGCACACACTTACCCAAGAAACTGAGTGTCCCCAGAGTGTCAGCACGGTTATAAGAACGACAAAAACAAAAAAATTTTTGACGATGTACAATGGAACTGGCACTCTGCTAAGCACTTCAAAATTACCTCCTTGAGCTCCTACAACAACCCTGCAGGGCAGGTATTAAAACTGCATTTTACACAGTGGGAAACCGAGGCGCAGAGAGGCTGAGTGGCTTGACCAAACCTTTGTTTTTATTTCTTTCCCCTTTTTTTGGTTATTTTTGCTAGAAAAGGGCTACAATCTATATAGAAAGTCAGCTAAAGGGGATTCAGCAAGGTGAAAGGAATGGAAACAAACTCATCCAATTTAGCCGTAAGTCATGTGAAACAAAGAGAAGAAGGAAGTTAAAAGGCTGGGGAGGAATTTTTTCTAAATGCCTACTATGTGTAAAGGGTGAAGCAGTGTTGGTTTAGTGGTAGAATTCTCACTTTCTATGCCGGATACCCAGTTCAATTCCCAGCCAATGCATCTTATGAGCAGCCCCCATCTGTCCATCAGTGGCAGCTGCATGTTGCTGTGATGCTGAATAGGTTTCAACAGAGCTTCTAGATTAAGAAAGACTAGGAAGAAAGGCCTGGCGACCTATGTCCAAAAATCAGATAATGAAAACCCTATGGATCATTAACTGTCCAATTTGCAACCCACCATGGGGATGGGAAAGGACTGGGCAGCATTTCGTTCCATTGTGCATGGGGTCGCCATGAATCGGGGGCCAACTCAACAGCAGCTAACAACAACAACATGTGCAGAGATAGTACAGTCAGAGAATGAGGCAATAATCAGCAAATACTGCCGTTTCATCTTTCCAGTTCTATTAATGACTCTGTCTAACCTTAGAAATCTCTTGGCGACACTCAGTAACTTAAAAGAGGAGATGTTAAGAAATGCATAATTTATTTCCTTCCTTGGCATCCCAACAGGCTTAAAAAAATATTAGGTTACACATTGGCCATCAGGTCGTTGGTGACTTCTTTTGAAGCCACTATCTTTGCAGGTCCATAAATAATTCCTTTTCCTACTAGGAAATGGCTCTTCTTGCATATTGTAATGGTTAAGATTGTCTGTCAACTTGGCTTTGCCATGATTCTCAGTGTTCTGGCAGTCGTATAATGTTGTGATCACTTCCCTGTTGAGATCTGATACATGATCACCCCCATGATGGGATCTGCTGTGAGTAGCCAATCAGTTGAAGGGGAATTTCCTTGGGCGTGTGGCCTGCATCAAGTGTAGATGGACATTCTGGCAGGGCTCGAGGGCTTTTGCACATTCTGGATCCTGCAGCTGGCTCCTGTTCGTCTGATCTCCAGTTCTTAGGACTTGAGCTAGCAGCTTACCTGTGGTCTTGCCTGCCTATCTTGGGATTCAAGAATCTTCACATCCTATGAGCAACAGCCCTGCTCTCCGGCCTGCCAATCTTGGGTTTGCCAGCCCCTGCGGCTACATGAATCAGGAAAAGCCTCTTTCCTGACCTACAGACTTGCTATGTTACAGCCTCTAAAACCACATGAGCCATTTCCTTGATATAAATCTCTATATATATTTATACACTTTACTGGTTTTGTTTCTCTAGAGAACCCAGCCTAAGACACACATATTAGTGTTTTCCTTCATGCCATTGATCATTCCATCTGACAGCCTTCTTCAACTATCAGTGACTCATTTACTGTGAAATTTGCATAAATGCCATCACCTACTTGGTTTGTACAAGAGAGAAGATCTAGTCTAGAACTCAACCCAAGCAAAATGCTCCCAGAGATAACTGTGTGTGAGGGTGAGTGGGGGATACGTAAGGGGGAAACATATGAGTGTACACGAGCCAGACATTTGAATGAAAGAAGGTCACCTCATCAGGCTCAGCAATATCAGGTAAGTGGCACAAAGGAGATTCAGAACCCATGCTCCTTATGCCTCTAATGAACTAATGGCATAGCATAATGATAGCAACGGGTGGAGCATAGGAAAACAAAATGCATTTGAACAGTCTTCACTGGGTAGTATGAGGGCTGTGACACTGGACCCCTAGAGAGGAAATGTCACTGAGGCACACTGCTTAGCCCTTGGGTAAGAAATATTTATATGGCCATAATGATGTAAATTTTTTTTTTTCACCTTTTAGAACAAATCCACAGATAATGGATGAGAGATTTTATAATAGTTATAGAACGGAAGGTAAATGTTATTAACCATGGCAAAGTAAAAGTTTAAGTAGCAGAAGTTAGGGAATGAAGAGGAAAAGGAATGCTGGAGAGACTCGCAGCAGTGCCAGTAGCCTCATCTTACAAGGCAGAGTCAAGGACATTGTCCAGAACGGTTTGAGCAAAAACAAAAAAACGCATGTATAATACATGTGTGTGTGCATGTTTGATACATCAAGAAATGGGGTAAGCATAATATTAAGAGATAGAAGGCAACCACTAGAAGCTTCAAAAACAGAAATTGTTGAAAGTGGCTGCCTTTGTCACTGTAAGCCAGCATCTAGAAAATCACCTGGCACAGTCTGTTCTCAACTAATATTTGTTGAATGAACTGAATGAGTGGACAAAAGTAGAGGGTGAGAAGGATAGGGTAGGAGGCTACTGCTTGGTATTCTCAGTCCTTTGGAACTATTAGATTTTTTCGTAATGTTTGCAAATATTACTTTTGCTTGTTGTGGTAAGGGGGAGGTTGTTTTTGTTTTAATTTTTATGGTAAGAATCTGGTTCCCAGGCTCTAGAGGGGTAACCTTTGAATGGTGATGATTTCCTACTTGAAATTGTAAGATACAGGGATCAGTCTCAAAGTAGCTCACTGCCTAGTCAGCCTAGGCAGTGAGCCAAAGGTGGTGGGACCAGGATGGAGGAGGCAGCCTCAAAATGGTGGCAGCAGATGGCCTGGAACATTAAGTATGTGCAGAGAACCAACTTTCTATTTAATAAACCACAGTTTTAGGCAAGAGGAGTGAAAACTGCCTTCTGTCCCACAATTATTACAAATCTGCTGTAAAAAGAAAAGGAAGAAATTAAAGAAAAATTACTAGTACAGGGAAAGGAGGCGGAGTGCATGACTGTGTCAGTTTGCTATGCGTGGTTAAAATATATGGGCTCTGTTTTCAAATTCTGCTTCTGTCAAAGACTTAGCTGTGTAGCCTCAGGCAAGTTGCTTTGTTACTTGTCAAATGGGGACAGTAACATCCATTTCATAATATTGTTAGAAGACTAAATTAAACGTCTGTAAATATGTTAGCACATGATATGGACTAAAATATGTTATTTCCCTTCTTCTGCTCTCTCCTTGGGATGAATGCTAGTAGAATACATAACTCTTCACCCCAGAACGAGTTTAGTTCATAGATATTTCCTAAAAGGATGTGACAAATACTTAATGTTAACTTTATTAAGCTCAGGTAATAAATGACTTCAGAGGATACCAAAAAAAAGTTTTAAATCCAAAAGACGTTTTAATTTGAAATCAAAAAGTCGCAAAATATAAAGCTCAGTGAGTAACTAGCTGGATTTAAAAAAAAAATCATATCACATATATTATACCTGAATAATCATAATTTATAGCAGCATCCATGATGTGTGCTTATTTGAAGCTGCTTGTCATGTCCCGTTAGGAACTGTGATATAGGGGAAAGAGTCAGATAGCTTTGGAGGCAGATGGCCCTGAACTGGGTCCCAGGTTCACCACTTAACAGCTGCATGATCCTCGCTGAGTTTCTTAATATCTCAGAGCCTGTTTCCTTTCCGTAAAAAGGAGATGATATCATAGATGGCACAGGTGTAGTAAGTCATCAGAAATAATGTATGTCAATGCCTGGTACGGCACCTGGCACAGGGCTGGCCCTCAATTCATGCTAACTGCTATGATTTGCTATATAATACCACCTTTTCCTACACTCAAAATTACGTATTGCACAAGTAAGTTTCGTTTCTGCTCGGGAAGAATTTCACTAGGGAACAAGGAGATCCAAATCGTGTTTTGCTCTCACTTAAAATGCTCAAACCAGGCAGTAGTCAGTGGGGGTGATAAAACTGCCCTGTGGATCTTACCATGACTTTTGTCCAAAATGATAACAGAGTACATTAAATCATTAGCAGAAACTTTGCTGCCTGCTGATTTTACAATGCAGGCAATGAAATTCATTGCAGAAGCAAAATAGGGCCAATAAGATAATTACAGTGCTCTGCCTATGTAGTCAGAGCTAATGCTATTATTTGACATTGCAACGTTGTGCTTTTTACCCTCGAGTCTCGGTAGAGACAAGGTTTGCCCTAATTGGTTCCAAAGCACAACCTCCCCACCACAATCTTTCCTAAGGACCAGTAATGTTAATTTCCACACGACTGTAAATAGTATTTGCAACCAATACAAACATGGTAATAAGAGGCTAGGTGGGTAATTAATGTGGTTACAAAGTAGCTTATTTGCATTTTTATTTAAAAACGGCCTTCTTTAAAAAGCAGCTCAGATTTCTCTTTGCAAAAGGAGCCTTGGTTAAAGAGTACAGCAGTAATTACTCTCTTTAGGGGTTCTTTTATATGTCCTTCAGGGAATTAGAATGAAAAGATAAGCAGAATTATAAAGGAAATCATGTAAAATATGAAATGTACTATAAACACTTAGTAGTGTATTTACCATAAGCTAGGTCTACCTTCTTCATTAATGGAATATTTTAACCAGCTGACAATAATTCAAATTAACTGTAGCTCTGGCTAAAAGGTACAGTCATCTAGCTAAACTTTTTTTGAAAGGCACATGATTTAAAGATTTCAGATGTCCTTATAGTAAATGCCAATGCTTACCCATCTCCTGCTGAAAAGTGCCCTCGGTAAGACAAAAAGGGTTAACTGTAATGACCTGTCACTGAGAAAGATCTATGTTCTCTGAACCCGAAAAGTGGACTTTCAAAAGGAAACCAGAATGTCCACTATGGTAGCTACTCTCTACCATAATGTGGATATTTAAATTTAAAGTGAATTTTTAAAAATTAAAAAAAGGAAACCAAAATGTAAGAGAATTAATTGTATTTATCTTTTCTTTAGCTTACACCTTGTATTCCTGGGTTCAAGAAACAAAGTGAGAAAACAAATTCAAAAAGTTCCCTGGCGTTGTACTCAGCCTTTCTCATTTCTCTCCTAAGCATAATATGTGGAAATTACTAGAAAGTGGCCATGGCATCAGGACCAATGGCAGCTGAAATACCAGAATTCACTCGGAGGCCATTTAATCATCACCTACTAGCCAGTGGGTGCTGAGCTGCCAGTTGGAATACAGAGGTGAAAAGTGCATCTCCATCCCTCAAGGAGGCCACAGTGTGGGTGTCTGACTGTCATGTGGACCATTACAACACACCTATGGGGGTACCTGCCAGGTCTAATGAATGAGCGGGTCCCAGTCAGTCTGCGGCCCTGGGAAAAGTTTTATATGGCATGACGCTCAAGCAGACTCCTCCAAGAGGAGGAAGAGACTAAGAGTCTAAACTTGGAAGGGTGGGGCTCTGCAGGTGAAGTGCCAGCATATACCAAGGTCCAGGGCATGGAAGAGCTTGGTGGGTCTGGGGAACTGCGTGGGAGAAAGCTCAATGGGGTCTTAATTAGCAGAAGGCAGAAAAGAAGTTGCAAACACAAATGTCAGGCAAGTCACAAATTGATTCATTTATCCTTCAACAACTATTTATGAAGGGCCCATAATGTGCAAACTGCGTTCCACATCATAACACACATTCTACTGGGGACAGATAGTCAAAAAACACACAATAAAGACAATATATAAGAAAATTACATAACATGTTAGCAGGTTATAAGTGCTAAGGATAAAAGGGTATTAGTACCAGCTGCCACAGAGTTAAATCCGACTCATGGTGGCCCCAAAAGGGTGTCAGAGTAAAAGTGTGCTCCTTGGGGTTTTCAATGGCTGATTTTTCTAAAGTAGATCACCAGGACTTTCTTCCAAGGCATGTCTGGGTGGACTCAAACCTCCAACCTTTTGATTAACAGCTGAGTATGTTAACCATTTGCACTACCCAGGATCGGGAGTGATGAGGGTTGATAGCTAAACCAGACAGAGTGGGAGAGCTGAGGGTGGAGTGCCTGGCCCAACTCAAAGAAGCTACTACTCAGTCTCAGGGAGATGTTGCCATGTCTTCCAGTCTTTTTAAGAGAAGTCAAAAATTTGAATTCTTAGGTGAAATTTGATTTTTTTTAACTAAAAAGAAAGAAAAAAAAATGCAAACAACTCACTTAGCAGTTCCAATAAACCTGTCTGCAGAACACCAATGTGTGTCCTGACATAACAAACCTCCTTAGCTTGAAAGAAGATATAGCTTTACTCCCATTTACCCAGCCCTCAATAACTACAAACAAACAAACAAATAAATAAACTCATCCACCCATCCCAAATTATTTTTGGCTAAGTCACCTCTCTTCATTTAAGCATTTATATTTGTGCAAATTCCATATGATGTTGATACATTGTCATTTCCAGTCCCTAGCATCCTCTAAACAACCCAAAACTATTTTTCATAGGCTTTATAATGGTGCTGCAGCTATATAAGACCAGATCTAAATAAGACCAGCTACTTGGTATTGTTTTGAAAATACTCACTTGGTAAAATTTATTTATACCTTAGATAGAATTCAGAAGCTGTAATGATGTTTTAAATATGATTTCAAAATACCTGATAAAAGCAATGAAGTGGAAGAAAGGGATAATAAGTTTACGACATTCAAGTAAATATATCCAGAAAACTGGGTCATTTACACCAGAACTGCAATCTTTTTCTGTTAAAATATGCAAATGACAGTAAGAAAAATGGTTTGTGATTTTAAAGAAATATAGCACTACAGATGTCAGCATGAGATAACTCAATAACACTTAATGAAACTTTGGATTTCAAATTACTTACTGATTGACTAAGGCATCTAGAGGGAAAACAGCCTCGATTAGAGAAGTCTGGAATAGGCCATAAATCTGGACGCGTCTTTCGAGGGCTCTGAGCTGGTATTTCCTACTTGTGCCAGTAACGCTGGGTTAACGGGTCACTGGTCATGGCAAACACCACTGGTTGGATTTTCAGAAATAAGACTGGTCAGGATTTTCTTGATTTTTTCCGATATACCTTTATTTATTTTTTTGTTTTGTTTTGTTTTTGTTGTTTTGACTTGTGTATTTGTGCTTTTAACTGCTTACAAGGGCTTTAAAAAAAAAAGGTTAAACATATTTGCGAAGTGGTATCTTACAGAAAGATAAATGGTACCTATTAAAGAAAACCATCTGTAGTAGACTGCATTATTTGTTCACAATTATTATTCCCTGTCTTTGCCATGCTTTCGTGTAGGTGGAATATGCTTACCTTCACTACTGATGTCTTGGCTATGCCACCAAGTATGACCACTGGAATTTGAGCACAAGATACATCAGTGCCTGAACAGAAATCCCCTGAGCTTTTCCTTCTGTCATGAGAAGAGCAAACCCCTAGTGCTGCAGCGAGAAGACACGAGAAGCAGAGCCCAGCAGGACCCAGGAAAGCCCAGCCAAGACTACAGAACCATAGCCAACCTTCAGTCCCTAGGTATCATAAGCAAAGAAACAGAGTTTTGGGTTGCCTGTTACTGTAGCAAAAGCTGACTAATATACCTCCTTGATAGTTAACTGGAAAGATTTTTACTACACAATTCAAGTTATGGCTCTTGTCCTTTCCTTCACGTAAGATACAAAATTTAAAACATTCAAACAGAGACCTGTATGTAACATAAATTCTCACCCAATGCATTAAAGTTTTATATATATATACAAATATATACACCAAACCAAACCCACTGTCATCATGTTGATTCTGACTCATACAGACCATACAGGATGGAGTAGAACTACCTTATAGGGCTTCCAAGGCTATAAATCTTTACGGAAGCAGACTCACATCTTTCTCCTGTGGAGCGGCTGGTAGGTTCAAATCAAGGACCTCTCGGTTAGCAGCCAAGTGCTTTAACAGCATCACCAGGACTCCGTATATATGGCTCCATACACACACACACACACACACACACACACACACACACACAGAGTCATGAGTCACGTAACGTCCATTCGGGCAATATCTGACCACCTATATGTCATGGTCCGCATACCCGTAAAGTCTATTACATTAAAAATTCGAGGTATATACAATAGTTCATAATAACAAATGGGTAGTACTTTGCTATGCACATCAAACCATTATTATTATTACTGTATTATTACGTTAAAGTTGTTTTAGTGTATCTGAAAGTGTTTCTTTAATTTTTTTATGTGTAGAAAGGTACACTATATACTGAGACAAACATTTGACTGAATGACGTTAGATACGACCCATATATATGTATAGACAGATACACATATAGTCACAGAATGGACAAAAGAAGATAATACATCAACCATTATCTGTAACAGGAGCTTCAAAGTATCAAATGAAATGGTCACCAGTTGAATAGCAACAAGAAACCAGTAACGTTAAAAAGTGCTTACTGTGTGCCAGGCACTGTTTTAAATGTGTTATGTGTATTTGCACATTTTCTCACAGTTCAGTCCTATTTTTGTCCACCCTTTATGGATAAAGAACCACAGAGCGGTTAACTAACGTAGCCAAAAAAATAAATGGATAACCTCATCTTTGTCATGCTCCATATAACTCCAGGTTATTTCTTATTAATTTTTAGCATTCTTTGTGCATCATAATTTGAATATAACCAAAACAAATTAATTAAAAATATTCCAAATACAGGCATATCTCACTCCTTAGGAACATCACTCCTATTACCAAATATCCTGCAAATTTTAAGAACCACTCTAATGATTATTCCAATTCATTTTTTCCACACAGCTGTACCTCCAGTATGCCTTGTACCACTCTAAAATGCTCTTCTCAAATCTCTCCTCAGATAAGAATCTCTTCCAAGGATCAGAAAAGTGCCTTGCTCTAAATCCTCACCCAAACCCTTCCCCATGTGGGAAATCTATGTTAATTCTACTAAACTGGAGCTATAAAAGCCAAAATCATGTATGGGGGAAAAAAAAAGAGACTGAAACTAATAAAATGGAATTAACATATTCCTGTGGGATATTCTATATAATATGTACAAACAGGTATTCAAGGTTCTTAAAATGCAACCTCATCAAATGCTGGGACCATATTGATACACAGACTCCTCACTTATCGTTAGGTTCCAAAGACCAGGTCATTATACAAAAATTGGCATTACACAAAAATGGAGGATGACCACATCACCTCACCTCCTCACCTGCACTATGAACATCCCAACCGGCCCCTGCTGAGGTCACCTGCCACTGCTGCCTCCCCCACGTCACCTCAGGAGAGCTCAGCCCCCACCACCGCTTATAGGGGAGGGCCGTCCAGTCCTCCAGAGCCAGGGTGGTCCAAGTGTCATTCCTTCCCCCTTCCCCGGGGTCCTTTCCATCTCCCACCCTTGCCGTATTTTCAGGATGCGTGGCCCCGGCTGATCCCCTCGATGACCCCAAACACCCTTGGTGGCTTTGTTGGGGGCAGGGGGCTACCTTTCTGAGGGCGGGAGGGCCTGGGTACCAAGGGGGAGGGGTGCATGCTGCCCACTGGGTCCTGTCAGCAGCCCTTTGCCCGAGCATCCCCCACTCTCACTGGGTGGCCCTGCCCCCCCACCAACGCCCTCATGAGAATCGACAATCGAGAGCTTCCTCGGGGGTCATGATAGCCAGACCCAGCTTCTGCCCTTGACCTTAAACTGCAACTGCCACTGTCCACTTACTCGCTGACTCCACTCCCACCCAGGTAGCCTGTCCTGCCTTCACCTATGCCCACCCAGGAGGGGGCATCAAGGAAGTATAAGGAGCTGCACAGGTGCCGGTCAGCTAACGTGGGGTCCCACGGGCCCTGGGCACCACAGTGTCCCATTTCATGGCTCCTTCTGAGCACGGCCCGCCCATTCTTGTCGCCCCTTGGGGCTGGGAGCTAGGGCCAGACCCCAGAGTCCTGCTTCCTCCCTGGCCCTGAGGATGGCCCACCTTCAGGACACCGGCTACCACTGCCCTGGCGTCAGCCTCCTGTGGGCACCCAGGACCCATTGGGCAGCAACCCATCCCCACCAGCCCCACCCCACTCCACCTGGCACCTTGGGAGTTGGGGGAGACCGCACCCCCCCCCAGGCAGTGGAATACTATGCAATATGAGCTTCCTTTCTATATGCACACAGGTTCTGCCAGTCAGGGACCCTGTCAGGGACCTCGGCATCCCTTACTGCCAGACACACATTGTTAATGCACAAAATAGTCAGATACATTTTTTACTATCGTAAATTCAGAATGTCAGATAACGAGATAGTAAGTAAGGAGTTGGTGTATATTTTTCGGAGAATTTTGCTTGCTCAAAGGCCAGATAAATATATCAGAAATTCATCACGATGCTATTTTCTATTAGTAAGTGTATATTTTTCCTCATTCCCTACCTGCAATCATAGGAAGACTGCCAAGGCTAGAAGTTTCAACTCAACAGCTCAGTGGCCCAACGGGCAAAATGGGGCTGCGTTTCATCCTAGGGTAAGGAACCTTTTCCTAATTCTCAAAAAATCCCATGCAGCTTGGCAGACTCTGGGTGCTCTGGGGTGGCTGATGATCTGGTGGTCCAGATGCACCTGTCATCTTGCCTGATCTAGTCCTCATCACCAGGGCTAGAAAGGGGGCCCATAAAATATATTTTATTCCATGGCTTAATCTTTAAAAAGGAGTCAAGAATAAACCAAGTAAACTTAAAGCTTATATCACCTTTAGCCTTTGAACATTTAAGACCAGAGACTCCAGACTCAAGTAAAGGCCCTTGAGAAAGTCATGTGGTTATCAGATTACTGGTGGCCTAGGTCACAAATAAACACCAACAAGTAGGGCTCAGGGGACCAATGTAAAGGAAACTAAAGTATACTGAACCCAAGGCGTGGCAGATATCTTCGTCTAGCACTCCCCACTCATTATCACATTTCAACTTCACAACTCTATAGAGTATGCAGTGTCATCTCAGAGATTAGTTACCTGGCTCAGGTTGGACATGTACTTAGATACTGAGCTTGGATTCAAACCAAGTAGTTTTGACTCCGGGATTCAATGCGCTTTCCTCTACTGTGCCAATTTGACTATAATCATCCCTTGTAAGAATGCAAGACCTAAGCCAAACCATTCTAAGTGGGACCCTACTCCCCTTCCTAGCATGCTTGCACAATGGAATTCGACTGGAATAAATATGAGCTTCAGCTGTAACTGGGTGGCAGGGGGAGACGCTGAGATTAAGAGAGTACCCACCAAGCATTGCCTTTGGAGGCTGAACAGTCACCAGGTATATTAGGTTGGACTGATTTGGTTGCAAGTGACAGAAACCCAGCCACAACTGGGTTTATCAGTTCCATAATATGGCAAAGGCAGGAGTGAAGTTGGCCAAAGGCATTCTCTTGCTCTCTTTCTCATCTCAGCTCGTCTTCGCCTTTCTTACTCTGTCTCCTTGTAGCAAGAAGCATTGCTGCTAGCAGCCCATATATACTTCCTTCTAGCTCCCAGTCTGGCAAACAAGACAGCATCTTCTTTACTGACAGCTGGTTGGTCTGGCCTAAGTCAAGCGCCCATCTTGGCACCAACCACTTTGGCTAGGGTGTGAGGAACCGTAACTGGCCAAAACTAGCTACCACCACCACTTCCACTTCTGTCGTCCTAGGGATGGAACCGGCTAATTAAAAGGGTGCTGGACAAAGACAGCAGCTGCCACAATAGGGGAAGAGTATGGGTGGGAAGTGAGCTCCTGAAGAAAAGTAAGAAGGGTTTAGTTGCCATTATTGCCACTATCGCCTTTATTGACAGTCACCAACTGTCAGCTGACTCTTCGTCTCCTTCTCTTTCCCCCAAACTAGACTTAAGGGCTGCTGTCCAATTTTACATGCCCTGTGTATAGCTCTGCTTATGACACACCTCATTTGGCTCTGAACGTGGACAAATGGGCTAAGACGAAGCGGCACCACTGTAAAGACATGGAGACTTTCATGCCCCTTATGAATTTGCACCAACAAAGAAGAGGATGAAAACATGGATGAACTCTGTATTATGTCACCAGAATAGCAAAAGTGTCAATGACTAGCAACAAGAAGTGATGAAGACCAAACTTGTAAGAAGCAGGAGCTCCTGGGAGGCCACCACTGCAGAAGTGAGCTGAATCCCTAGAGATCTTGCCCATCACCTTGTCATAATTCACCTCACCTGACTCTACCTCTGGAACCTATCTATTCCTAAGACTCAAGCTTCTTCCTGTCTCTAGCTTGGCCCAGCCCCAAACCTGGGTCTTAAAGACAACTCTATTCTCCAGATGATCTCTTTCCCCCTCAACCACAGCCTGGGTCAAACACCAGCTTCTATGGGGAAGTCAGGAACTCTAGTACTGACCTCGCCTGTGCTTGCCCCACCAAATTCTGTCTTCCTGCCACCTCACTCCATTCTCCTCCTCAGCCCCTACCCCTCCTCTCCACCTCTCTTCAACAGTTTTACAGAAGTATCTAATCAAATCTTTACTATTGTTATCTGATAGCCAAGCATGGAATCAAAATGGAAAACGTGCCACACCTTGTCAAGCGTGGATCCCATTTCCTCCGGTGGTCCCAAGGAAAATCATTTATATGATTTCAAAAGGTGCATCCTCTCCTCCCAACATCCACTAAGGGCCTTAATACCCTGACATCTGTTAATAGCCTTACATAAGCCAATGATTGCTCAGCCTGGACCATCCCACAATGGCCCACAGTTTATGCCCATTCTATAAAGTAACTGCAGTTGCCACCGTGTTGATGCCAACTCATGGCGACCCTATGTGCATCAGAGTAGAGCTGTGCTCCATAGTGTTTTCAGAGGTTGAGTTTCCAGAAGTAGATCACCAGGACTTTCTTCCGAGGAACCTCTGGGTGGACTCAAATAGCTAGCATTTTGGTTAGCAGCTGAGTGTTGTAACCATTTGTACCACTCAGGGACTCCCTATAAAGTAATACTTGCTGTTATTTCTTTCTAATATTAGATCCTCAAAACTTCCAAATCATGGACTTACTATTCTTGGGTTTTTCAAATGAGACCCTATTACTTCAATCTGTAGCCTTAAAACTTTATTGTTCCAAACCGAGGCAAGAGAACTATTCTTCCTTGTTCAGATGAATGCTTTTCTCACCACTTTGATCATTTCAGCTGTATTGATTTAATATAAATTGGCAAGTACCAAATTCCATGGAAAACAGCTAGCTAGAAAACCATAGAAAGTACCTTTTAATCAAATGAATAAGAAACTAAACACTCTCAAGTTCTCATAACCCTGGTGAGGAATTACAATGAATGAAGTGATGTTATATTAATTAAATTCTTGGAATCTATCCATAATGCATAATGGAAATGGAAGTCTTAGGAGGTCTTAAATGCCTGGGAAACACCTATCATGTCATTTAAATTCCATGAACCTATCCACATCTACCCAGGAATCTGTTTAAATCCAATCATTTACATTATATAAAAATAAAGGCCTAAAGGAAAAATGGATAAAGAAGAGAATTAACAAATAAAAATTCATCTAGCTTCCCCACATTTTTTGTGGCTGTTTTGTTTGTTTTTTCTGATTTAGTTCTACATGATTATTAGTTATTTAGTTTCTTTCAACTTCTGAGCAGAAAACTAATTCAGACTGGAAAATTCAAATCCATTCATTTATTAACTCACTCATCATTTAACACACAAGAGAAAGGAACTAAAACATATTCATTCATTACCAAACCAAAAACCAAACCCATTGCCGTCAAGTCAATTCCAACTCATTATGTTCCAGGTCCTGGGGCTTCAAGCCTTTAGCTATCTTCATAGTGATTCCGCACCAATCATGTAGATAAAAATCAAGCTTATTAAGTGTCATCTATGTGCTTCATATAACACTAAATATCAGGTGTTTGAATATAAACACAACAAATAATGTGTTAGACATTATCACTTGCTTCAATCCCAAACATGTGGAAACTGAGGCTCAAAGAAATTAGGTTTCTTGTCCAATATTACATAGAACTCTAATGGTCACAGATATTATATCCAAAACTATTTTTTGTTTGTTTGTTTGTTTTTAAGATGTCCAGAGTCACAACAGATCCTAAGGGGAAAAACAAGTATCACAAATAAGATTCCGCTCCTCAGGGAGAGAAAAGGAAAACATACTCTTGGATTCATAAAATGTAGCACATGCTATCAATATGAACCCCTCCTTGTTTTGTTCAAGAAAAGTTAAAACAAGGAATAGTGTGCCTACATCTAGGTAACATGTTAGAAGGAATCTGGAAAAACAGAAAGGGCCATGGGGGAGATTGATCTCTTAAAGCTCTGGCCCCTGGGCTGTTTAGCCTGGAAAAAAGTGAAGACAGGTAGTTCTTGATGGTCTCCTGGCATGTTAAAAATTATGACGAACCATCCTTCACTCCAACAAGAAGAAATAGGTACAAGTCTTGTAACATAAATATCTTCGTTAAGAAGGACCACTTTAACTAGCCACACAAATACCTTAGTTAACCTTGCTGTTTAAAAAACCTTTCCTCTAGGACTCCGGCAAGATGGCGGTCTAGGCAGAAGCACCACGCCGTCCCTCCACAACAAAGATCCGAAAAACTAAGCCAAACAGAGAATCAACAATCCTGAAACC